>NC_134707.1:33064344-33301844 GCF_043290135.1 Rhipicephalus microplus | reverse complement strand
ACGTCTTGTTCTCCTATTGCTATTTTTTTGCCAGCACGTAGGCCTGGCATCGGTTTTTCGCGTGGTCACGAGATCGCATAATAATTTTTCATGGTTTCACGTAATTGTTTAAAACTCAAACAGCTCAAACTATTAGGGACGCTTTATTGTGATAGCAAGTGCGTCAAGACGAAGGTAGTGGCCATAACAATGCGTTATTCGCGCTTACATGGAAAAGTAAGAGTGCTAAACATGTCTTAGTAATAAGAAGCCGGATGTGAATTAGGACGTGTGCCTTATTCAGAGAACGAGGTGGGTTGTTCCGAGTGTAAGACATTTCGCTCAATTTTATAATATTCATGTTTTACAAAAAAGCTCGTGGATAACCATTCTGGATCATCACGTGTGCACATTGAGTATACTTAGAATAAAATCCTTTTTCTGCGCATTACATCTCTATGGATGCTTTCGTAGTAATGAAGAAATGCGTTGGTAATAAATTTCTTCAGAGCTTCACTACTAAACTGGTGCAAAAGTTCTTGAAAAGGGTATCAATCCTTAACAGAATAATAGAAGTCATCAGGCACTGCAGGCAAAACTTCATTTAGTTTTCATTTTCCTTTATTGATTGCTTAAAACTAAGTTTGTGGGACACCAAGCGAAAAAAGTCAATCGATCGGCTTGAGCCACTCGACTTGTAATGCAGCGCAAATGAGGCTAACGATTAGTGGTACCAAAAAAAAACAGAACAAAAAATTGCAAAAAAAACTGTATTTCACATGTCTAGTCTCCACGCAGAAGAAAACTGGCTTGAATAGACATTATAAAGAAACCCCCAAAAATTATTTCCTTTGAAAAACAACGAAAACGACAAACAGACGACCTTGTGTTGCAGGCAAGTTCATGGTAAGGATACGGTGGTGAAAAGTCTCCGTAGTTATTTAAAGAAAGAAGAGCTCAGAAGGAAACGATAGATTAGGGACATTAGGTTATCAGATGAGAAAGATACAAGATATAAAGACGAAATAAAAAAAGATAGCAGATCCCACGTACTATTGGAATCAATCATATGCGAAGCACGAATGAGGAATATTGGTATGTCACCTAAAATTTAGGTCAACGTCACGAGGCGCATGAATGTAGGACACAGTAAAGACTAGTAGAAATGTTATGCGCACTCAGTTATTTGGATAAAATGCAAGTATATGGTCTATAGACACGTAGCGACCACACCAATAACGCTTGCACTACCAGCACAAGCAGTGGTAGGCATGTGAATTATGCTGTCCATGACTTCCATGTCATGATTATCATGTTGGCGACTCGCATTTGTGTTTTTATTTCATGCATGTCACGTAACACTCAAATTTTGTATATGTGAAGCTGGTGAAACAGCCGCGATCGCACTGTGAGCGTAGCATGTAGTCATGTTTTACATGACACGCGTATCAAGATTATCGTGTTTGGATGTGTCACTTACCTTCATAGTCCATTCACGTCACGTAGTATCGTATTTGGTGAATGTGAAGCCAGTGCAATGGCCGCGAGTGCACCATGTGCGTCATATGTAGTCATGCTCTTACAAGACAGGGACACCATCAGTATCTTGTTAGCACCAGTCATATATCTTAGTCATCAATTCATGTCACATAACTCCAAGTTTGGTATATATGAATATAGCGACACGACCGCCAGAGCACTATAAGCGTAGCGTGTAGACATTTACATGGCACGCATGTCATGATGACCATGTTTCGACGTGTCACATACATCGTCGTCCGTTCGCGTCACGTATTAGGAAATTCGGTATATCCGAAGCTGGCGAAACGGCCGCTAGTGCATCATGACGATGGCATGTGGTCATGTTATCACATGATATGCATGTTGCGATTATTGTGTTTGCACCAATCATATACCTTCGCCATCTATTAACGCCACGTAATACCGAATATGGTAAATGTGAAGATAGCAAAACGACCGCCAGAGCACCACGAGCACATGGCATGTACAGGCGCGGCCACGTCTGTGTATGATGCGCGCGAGCGACCTGCTTTGCTCTGCGGCGCGACACCTTGTGGCCGTTGCGTGTCGTGACGTCGCATGCACAGGAGCATGCGCGACCTTACAGACATGCAGGCATGCTCTACACGTGCGACAACGGTGGATGGGGTGCTTGTTTAGCCGAAGATCTGTGCCCCCTTACCGCGCTTTCGTCACATATAACTCACAAGACGGAACGCACGTTTCGACCAATAAAATGCGCCTGCATCAACGATGCACAATTTGTGGCCGGTTTGAGGCATGCGATTATATGAAGATATGACGATGCCAACGGCTGCGTGAAAAAAAATAAACTAGACGGCCATTCTCACGTGCGAAGACATGCAGTGGGCAGTGAGGGACACCCCCGATTGATTGATTGATATGTGGGGTTTAACGTCCCAAAGCCCCCATATGATTGTGAGAGACGCTTGTAGAGGAGGGCTTGGGAAAATTTTGACCACCTAGGGTTCTTTACCGAGCACCCAGATCTGATCACACGGGCCTATAGCATTTCCACTTCCATCGAAAATGCAGCCGCCACAGCTGGGATTCGATCCCGCGACCTGCGGTTCAGCAGCCGAGTACCTTAGCCACTATACCACCGCGGCGGGGCAGCGACCAACTAAATCAATTTTCTCCTAACACTACGCAGGTCTTCCTGAGGTGAGGCAGCTGAAACTGACAGAGATGGACAAGGATTCTATAACTGTTTCCTGGCAACGACCGGAGGGCTGCTTTGACGGCTACATAGTAGAAGTCGCTGAAGAAAACAGCGGACGCAGAGGTGTCGGAGGCCTCAGTGCGGGCTCCTGTGCGGGTGGAATCAGTGTTGACGCTGAACACACTAGCATCACGTGCAGGAAAATAGAAGCTTGCAGCGTGAAAATCACCGTACGTACGCAAAGAAAAGGACCACTCGAGCTTACTTCATCTGGCGTTTCCCTGCACGACATCGTCATGTACAAAAAAGGTACTTCTATACGCTCCTACGTCCGTCTCCTTGCGATGCTGAGTTGCTGAATTTTATATTGCAGTAATAACCAGCTAGTGACCAAAGAAGTGGAAGGAACGCTGTGCAGTGGTTCAGTTTCATAGTTTCTGGCTTAATTTTTGTACTTTTTTATTTCTAAATTGGTATGCGGCGTGTTTTAGCTAGTATATTTCTCTATACCTATACAACCATTACAAGAGGTTCGGATTTTATGTGTGGCATAGTGGTATTGTCACTTAGCATACGCATACGAATCATGCAAAAAAGAAAGCGAGATATCACAAATTATGACACTAGAAAAGTATGTGCTACTTGTGCATATTTGTTCTTTGAGCTATTTTTGCATTCAGAATATTTTGATCGGTAACTTTTTTTAGGTATAAACGCGTATTACTACTTTTATTTAATGCTCTTTTCTACAGCATGGTAGATCTGCATGCTCATACCCCTTTCTGAGTAGAAAGCTCATTCATATTATGCACCTCCTAGCAGCCGTTACGACTGCCTCACCGTAATAGCATGCAACTGCAGCATTAAACCTCAATAAAGCACTGGCGCCTCGGCCCTTGTCCTGAAATTGTAGTAGTGTACAATGTAATATCGGTGCATCCACGTGCATTTTGTGTTGCTCACTATTCCAATTTTTTAGTTAATTACACTCGGTTGTGTTTGTCTACGAGAGTAACTTCGAACTCTTGAATTGTGTTCTGTGGGCATTTTCTTTTCTTAGTGTATAAATTTTAGTCTACACGTGAAAGCTGCTTGTTGTCCATTTCTCTCAAAACAAATGTATTTATCTCAAATTTTTTTTTGCTGCGGTCATGTCGAAGCTTAGCATGAACTGCGGAGGGGCAGAGCCCGTTGTCAGACTGTTTGCCTTTATTACTTGCCCCTGCAGTGAGCTCTGTCATGTGCTCACTGTATGTAAAGTGTCATCACTAATATCACTACTGCTACTAAACGGCTTATGGAACATTATCTCTATTTATACATTACCTTACTGTAACAAAACTATCACACTGACATAGGTTTCAGCAGTAGTCCCAGTATAAATATCAGTAGCATTGCAGGCATTTCAAATATTGGTGAAGAATACTTGCATAAAAAGTCTCTGGAAGAGGTCAGTAGCTGTTGCCTAGGCCCGGGAGTAATCTACAAGAAGGGCGATTCCAACAAAGATGGATGTAAAGCCCAAAAATATGACCGTTCTAGACTAGTTTACTGCGTTTGAGCAGACTGGATAGGGAACCGATGAGGATGGAGAACATCGTTGTTCAGAGTTACTGAAGATTGAGACGAATCCTCTAAATTAATTGGTCAGGCATAAGTGCTTGAGAGAAATCCGCACAAATAGAATGACAACGTAGAAAAGATAACGGACAAGTATAAGTGCTTTTAATTTATCATTTTAATTGCCCTAATTTACAGCGCCCACTTGGGGCGCCTCCATGGCAGTAAAATCTAGAGTGCGGATAGCAATAGGCGCAGCAAAGCAGGTTTCAGACGTATCAGTGTAAGTCGTCCTGGTGCTTGTAGGTCGTAAACTGTTCAAGTTGTTCTGAAACGTCACGCAAGTAATAAACTATAGCCGGGTTCAGGCGCCCTCACAGCCGCCCTTGTAAATTTTGCTGGGAAAAGTGCAATCAATGAAATGTCGGTGAGCTGGTACCGTCCACTCAAAGGAATTCTCTACCGGAGGACCGTAGAGTCGCCTCAAATATGCAGTGTGCGGGTTTTTCTTTGTTTGCACATGTTTCTAATCATCATCGGCAACGCTTAACTATCACTGAAAATCAAGGAAACTGACGCCGAAACAGAAAGTTGGAACTACCGAGCTTGTTTACGCTGTTGTGCCAAATAGGAAAAATTGAAGATCATTGGGATAGGAATTCGCTATGCAGTGCCGGTGAAGCAGGCTGATAAATGATGAGTTACTGAAGTTTTTCGTTGAACGCTCAAGACATTACTTCACTTAATTGTTTTGCTAGAACCTTGCTAAAAATCTTTTCTTGAGCCGCTTGTCAACCACAGCCGTCTCCGTCCATGCTGTTTGTTAAAGGTTAGTAAGAGAAACCACATAAAATATAATTGCTCTGTCAACGCCATTTTTATTTGCAGATATGCCAGAGGTGCTGCCGACAATTAAAGTGGCTAATGACACATTTGTACTGCGCTGGAATCGGCCAACTGGCTGCTTCGACAAGTACAATCTCGAGGTCACCTATGAACCTTACGAACATTCGATCTTTAAAACGCAGCCTATTGGTTCATGTGTTGGGACAACCGTTCTAGAGCCTGACGTTACAAATGTTACTTGTGCACATCTGCCAGCCTGCGTAAACACCAGCGTAATTCTACGCACTCAGAGAAATGGACCACATAGACGTGTTTCACGTGGTGAAGCATTGTCTGTGTATTCTAAAGAAGGAGGTAGGTGTTTTGTGGCATGCTCTCACACAACATTGCCGTGTTTATTGTTGAAGTATTCACTAGAAAAACAATTGTAACGTGAGGTTTGCGATATAGGATGTTTGACTCGTGTATAACATTCTTGCATGTTTGAGCACAGGATAATCTCAGGCTGCGTATGAATATTGATTGATTTGTGGGGTTTAACGTCCCAAAACCACCATTTGATTATGACAGACGCCGTAGTGGAGGGCTCCGCAAATTTCGACCACCTGGGGTTCTTTAACGTGCCCTCAAATCTGAGCACACGGGCCTACAACATTTCCGCCTCCATCGGAAATGCAGCCGCCGCAGCCGGGAGTCGAACCCGCGACCTGCGGGTCAGCAGCCGAGTACCTTAGCCACTAGACCACCGCGGCGGGGCCTGCGTATGAATACACTGTCGGGGAGGTCAACAGCTTTGCCATTTGTGGACTTCACAGTCCTTATGATAATGCTTCCTAGCTCTAGAAAATTATTACAATTGCATTGCCTGCATAGCGTGCTGCTGTGATCATGCCAGGGTGCATTTCAGAGATTTTTGTAGGGTTCCCTTGCAGTTCGTTCTCTAAAAAATTTAGAATATGCTTAGTACGGCACAGCAGAAGTGCTCCTGAATACGCTAATTCACGATTATGTTTATGCAAACGCATGCATCATCATAGTCGTAACTCTTTTTCTCCTTTTTTGTACGGCTACTCAGACTGCCTTTAAACCACAGCTATCATACGGTATTCAACTTCACAGAGTGTACCACTTTACACAGAGTAATTAGTGCGCGAAAAGGTCATGGTGAATTGAAATAAATACGATGTCATAATGTGGACGCTCATAATAGAGGACATTTCATTTATAACATTTCACTGCATGTCTTCGCAGATCTTGTAGACTTTGACCTCTACCTTGACAGGGTGACACCCACTAAGGCTGAAATCATCATAGACCCGCATCTTCCGCCGTCCTGCCCACCGCGTTACTGCGGGGCGGGTATGTGTCGCGTCTACAAGAGTGGAGCAATTGCGGTGGGTCCCAATCTTTAAAAACTCGCACTACATTCAAACCAGCACAGCGATCTTCAATAAAACTAAATTAGGAATCTCCAGTTTTTCCTTAGAAAATTGGACAATTCCAAACGCGCTGCAGTGAACCGGAAATCTGTCCTTCCGTTTATCTCATTCTGTCAACTCAACACGTTCCTAACCATGAAAAAATACGTCGATGTTATTATTATTATTATTATTATTATTATTATTATTATTATTATTATTATTATTATTATTATTATTATTATTATTATTATTATTATTATTATTATTATTATTATTATAATTATTATTTCATATTATTACTATTGTTATTAATATTGTTGTTGTTGTTGTTGTTTTGTTATGTTTTATACTTCATCAATTGGTTGATGAAGGACAGCTGCAGGTAAAAGCTGCTCTCCGAAAGAGGCAGCTGGACAAAGGCCCACAGCCACCCAATATACGCTAATCCTGATTTCTGCCTAGTTCTGGAAGAGCCATAACGAAACCAAAGCAAAAGTGTTCGCCGCTGTGGTACACACGTATGCTCAGAAAGTGTGAATACACATGAATCACGTGACCGCGTTGCGCACTCTACGCAAGGCAAATGTAACAGAAGAGCGCTTTCTGTCAACTTCGGGGCAAAGAATTTAAATCCTTTTGCAGATGAAAAGGTAAACATGAAAATTCATGCGCAAAAAAAAAAAACAATTTCACCTCTGCAATGTTGAGCCTAACAGGCGTTTAAGTACGGGGAGCGTGTGCGTGCCGTACGAAGACTAGACGCTGACGTGCGCGAAAATATGAAACGTGCCATTCGGATGTAATTTAAACACAATGTATTTTCTAAATATCACAACAAAACGCTATGCTAGCACCTCAGTTAAACAAATCTCACAAGTGATTGTGCGAAAAAAAATTTAAAGCATCTCAGCGCGCACGTGAATGCAAATGAATTTTTCATGAACTTCAGAACGCTTTTTCCCCACGCCGTTCAATAGGAAAATTCTATTTGTGAATACGTATCGTCTGGGTAGCTATTGTAGTGCGCTGCATTACCTATGATACAAGAAAGGTATTGTGCTCGACCGCCACTTGAAAGCATGGACGCGTTCACATATCACCCAATGAGCACATCGGCCATTCTTTGCTTATTGCGGCTCGATTGTTTTGCTTTCCGTTTTTCATCGCATTTCGTAACAACTTTCGTAAATATAGGAATGCAAGAAAAAGAGGGATGAACACTCAGAGACAAACTAAGTTTTCAGTTTCAAAACTCCTTTTGGCGTAACTGCGTAATATATTTGCAAGTGATTGCATGTTTTTGTGTTTGCTTCACTGTTATTATTGTTGTTTTCCCTATCTCACATTGTATCTTCTTCTTGTTTCTGTAACACCCTTTCGGCCCTGAGGGTGTTATAATATTCTATAAGGATTGACAGAAAAATCATTGCAATATTTCAGTCATCGTTAGAGGTGGCTGTTACCAATGCCATTCGCTGTACTATTTACAAAGCTGCGAGGCAAGTTTGTTATCGTAATTACTATAGTTCAGCAACTTTTCGCAGTCATTGTGATTTACCTCATATAGGTATTTTAGAGCACTCTAATTACAGTACCTTGATGACGCATAAAGAAGTGTATACGTGGCGAACATTTGTCATTTATTTGTTGCAGCTTTCTTGTTTCGGTGTGGACTGCGAGGCACGTAATTCATACAGCAGCCAAATGGTCGTGAAATTGAAACATCCCAATCCTGGAGGATTTCATACGTGCAGAGTTACCCTCAGGTACAACAATGAAGTCTCAAAACAAATCGGATTCTACGGCGTTCAATGTAAGTCCGGTAGGCGAAAAGTGCATTTCAAACGCTTCCATAAAAAAAAACCTTAGGTCGACATTTTCGTCACTGTTACACCATGGAATGTATATTCCAGTATGGTAAATAATCATAACGCAAGCTATTTTACTACCACTGTGTTTCCAAAGTCGTAAGGTTATGAAACGTTAAAGCCGATTTGATCGCCCATCTCGGTATTGAATAGTTTACAGCGTTTTACTGTTATTTGTGCAGTGTTTTTCGAGTGTATGGTTTTACCGAGATAGCGTAAAGGTGTTCTTTATGATTGGTATGTGTGGTTTAACGTCCCAAAAGCACCATTTGATTATGAGAGACGCCGTAGTGGAGGGCTCCGGAAATTTCGACCACCTGGGGTACTTTAACGTGCACCCGAATCTGAGCACACTGGCCTACAAGATTTCCGCCTCCATCGGAAATGCAGCCGCCGCAGCCGGGATTCGATCCCGCGAACTGCGGGTCAGTAGCCGAGTCCCTTAGCCACTAGACCACCGTGGCGGGGCAAGAGCTTGTTTCTAATCAACATTTTGAGCAGGAGTTAAAAATCGAAGAAGATACAAAGAAAATAAGTATCAAAAAGTCTGGGTCTGAATGAGGAATGAATCGGGGTCGTTTACGTGGCAAGCATGTGTTCTACAACACAGCCACGCATCTGATTCAAAGTACAGTGGAAATAAATTATCCTGCTTTAAATTGCAGTCAAATTAGCTTGCATGCTTTATAAACGCAGGCGTTCCTTATACATGCTTCACATTGCAATACGCAATATTGGAGTAATGTGTGGTACAAGCGTACATTGCGGTTGGGTGTAAGAGGATGCAACGAGGATGAATTCATAGATTGAATCAGACCACTCACTACGATAGGCACACGCGTTACAGCGTGTTTTACCTGTAGTCCACGTAGTGGGTGCATAGCAACTTTGAAAACACTTCACGCGCGCAATTACCACTGGTTTAAAGCATGCTACCCATCACACGTTTGCAGCCATATTCGAAAGCTTCATTTGCGTAAGCCATTTTAAACTCAGTGCGTACTAGGGGCGGGAAATCGTTATCGCGTTGGACTCATGAAGGCGAAGCCTAATGATTTCCCAATTTTCTTTCTCTGGTTTAATTGACGTCTCTGCTTAAGCAAGCCGTAAAACAACCATTGCATTATGTTCATACTGTCGCTGACGCATGTTAATGTGTCGACCTACGTACGAGTAAAGATAAATATGCGAACACGAAAATTTTCTTTGTCCGTCTTCCCCTTTTTCACTTCGCGTTGTTTTACGGCTCTCAACGAACACATTTGCCAACAACAAGAACGAACAATGAAGTATCTTACTTTGCCACGTCAGCAGATGATTGCAGAATGAGTGTTGGTTTAAAGTGCTGAAGAGCACACGTCTCATGTGTGTCGGCGTAGGTCTTGTGTAACCTGAAAAGAGAGATATTAGAAACCTGTGAGAGAAAAAATGAAATCTTGAACAGAAAGTATTAGCTGCCTCATGAAACGCGAAAATGGGCTATCGGTGACCCCTACCCCAGTGGGGCAGAACATATTCATGTGACGTCATAACATCACGTTATCCGAAAGTTTCAGATTGCTAAATTCCGTGACGTTGTTCTGTTCGTACGAAAGCTCTACAGCCAACGCCAAAAAGCCCCTCAACATACAAATAAACAAAGTTCCCATATGTCTCTAGTAAGGCGGCAGATACGAGTATTGGTTTCAAGCGGTGAATCAAGCCCATAATCTATGGTCGGTGCTCTATGAAAAAAGTCAAGCTTTGCTCGATAGTAGCAGTTCTGGCCTAATACGCTATCTTGAAAAAATGGCGTTTTTATTGCACTAAAAAGTTCATCATAGTTTGGGTTCTTTTGCGTTTCACTTTGCGAGTGTTAATTCAAACAAAGGTGGCAACAAAATTACGACGCTGAGTGAGTGAGCGTAATAAAGAAATGTGGGAACCACTCTTGTATTCCTGCCCAGTTTTTTTAAAATACCCTTTTCTAACATTTAATTGCAGAGCAAACACCCTGTACCACATCGTCTGAAATCCTTCCTGTCAGAGGAAAACACGAGCGACAAAAGAATCGTCCTCAACTGACCCATCCTTCAGCTGAGACTTGGATTGGTGGTCGTCGCAATGGGTGAAAAAAAAAAAAAAGATCAACTGAGATGACCTGACACTGAAAAGAAACAAGTTCTATCTCTTCATTTCTGCGAAAAAAAGATAATAAAAAATTTGTGCGCGTATCAGGAAGTATTCGTACACCGAGTTATGTTTTACCCGGCACCTGGCAGCATGAATACGAACGGTACGGAAAATCATTCGAGCTCATCTAGGAGGTGGTGTCAGAAAACAGAGGTACGGATAGCTGCAAATGAAGTGGATGACGTTATCTAAAACGGGTAGGCCTAGTGATTATGTTCATCCGCTCCTATCGCACTAGAGCACGCATCGGACGGACGCATTGACGGACTCATGGGCGGACGCTTTGTCCCACTGATCATCATTCACTCAGCGGATATGCTGCGAATTTTTTATAATACGAAAACCACTAACGTAATCAAGTGATACGACGCTATCTAGTGAGCAATTACTAAATATAACTATAAGTGGCTACTACTACAACATACCATTACTATACGACAGAACGACCCACACCCTTAAGAGCTTCGCCCCTAAATAATGACTGACAAAGTGGGGGAGGACGCCCTTGTACCATATATGCCACACATTATAATAACCAAAAACGTGTATTCATTACGCCTCGCGAAAAGATTAAAAAACCAACCGATGGATCGATCACTCAATGCACTCATTCATGAGAAACGTTTGCAATGACACCCAAGGCGTCATTGCAAACGTTTGGCGCTTCGTTTTGGTCACCACAGTCACGTGAATGACATAGAAGCCGATGCGTAAGCAGTATTTTTAGCTCACTTGCCCTTTTGATAAACACGTTCACTTATGGTGTAATGAGCAGTTGACATTTAGCTATTGGCACCAAGGATATCCCCCGGTATAGCTATATTAGCATCCATGGTTGCCAGGGTGTTCGGAGGAAAATTGGGTCTGTTTCTGCTTCTAAGTGGGATTTGGCGCTTGCATTAGACAAAAGATGTCTGAATGACGTACAGATGGAAAACTGTCTCATCGTGTCTACTTTAGAGGACCACCTATTGCAGAACGTGAGTTTAGACACCCTTGTATGAGGACACCCTTGTATTTCTTCGTATGAGGCAGGTTGTGAAAGATGGAAGCACTACTCGCTCGGAATTATTCATGTCCGAAACTATCGCCGAACTGACGACAACTGATGTGCTGATGCTACAAACTGTGACCTTGAGCACATCGTGCAGTGCTCGTTATTATTGTCGTCACAAGGCGGGTACTTCCAGTGCTTTCACGAAAATTTCCGCAACGCAAGAGGGGAGTGACATTTATGCAGCGCTGCAAGAAACTGTGTTCTTTTACGAAATGATTTCTGAAGTTGATATTTTAACCTCTGTCTGATGGAAATTATGTCTTTAAATTGTGTTTGCTCTACTCATTTGGATTCCTACTAAGAAAATCCTAATAGAGCCGTATAAGTGAAAAGGTCACAGCTGTTTTTATACAGCCATGCCTACTTTTGGGTACTTTTACTGTCCTTAACTCAAGTTGGCTACTTCTAGGGTTTTTTGCAATCCTCATGCTCATTTTTATACTTTCCACATAGCAACCTTGATACCTACAATCTGAGCCCGTTGTGCGAAGGATAAAGAGTTTCGCAAATGGCATCGTAAAAACCTAGTATATCAAGTGTGAGACACGAAAAATATGCATAATAAATTATTATTATTATTATTATTATTATTATTATTATTATTATTATTATTATTATTATTATTATTATTATTATTATTATTATTATTATTATTATTATTATTATTATTATTATTATTATATCTACAATTTAACGTCCCGAAACCACTATATTATTATGAGAGACGCCGCAACGGAGAGTTGCGGAAATTTCGACCGCCTGGGGTTCTCAAACGTGCACCCTATTCTGAGAACACGGGCCCACAGAATTTTCGCCTCCAACAAAACTGCAGCTGTCACAGTTTGAAAAGGGTGAGACAAAGGACAAGAGTAAGGGTGAAGTTGAGGGAGAGTGCAAGTGTGAATGGAATCGAAAAGATAAGGATAATGGCGAAGGGGAAAATTGAAGTGTCGAAGCAAGCAATGAGTAAGACGATGAAGAGGAGAATTCTAGCTTAGCTTAGCTTTCATCTAGGTTTTCTAACCTTGCTCATGGTTGCCAAAAATAGGATTGGCCTCAACGTTTTGCTCGACCAATGACGTCCAGCGTAATGTTTGTCTCATGCGACATCGCTTTGAAATCGACATCGCTCTTCAAGGTGAGCAAAAATTTGAGTGAACGACGAAAAGCAGGATGAGTAATGTATACCGAAGCTTTCGTCAGAAGAAATACTGAGAACTAACTAGAATACATCTTGAAGAAGTCAACATCAAAACACTTGCCTATACGTTCAAGGCGTACAAACAAAGATTATTTTGTGACACTCAACTCACGTAGCCACATGCTCAAAAAAAGATATTTCGAAAACAAATGAGACAAACATTATGAAATATTTGATAAAACAAAAACTGGTCGTGAATAATAGCTTTCCTTGCTTCAAATTCTAAAAATTCTTCAGAGCTGGAACCCAGAATGCTTTTTCGAACCCCTAAACTTGCTCGATTTTCATATACCATGCACAAAAACACTTCTGATACACTGACACATTGCCTAGTAGTGGAAAAGAGGGTATATATTTGCAAGCGAAAAACGCTTCAAAAGACAAAACACACTAAATTGAAAGCATTTTATTTATGTAGATGTTATATATTAGAATATACGTGTGTAAATATTACATTTCTTTTCAGGTGACGCTCAAGTCAGTATGAAAAGTTAAATGTGCTTGAAACTTAGTCTTTGTCTTCGCCTTTCCCACTGTCTTGGAATCATACCTAAAGTTTTTGGGCTGTATTGGTTGACAGCTTTGTTTTTTCAAGAATTCTATGAAATACGAAGAAAAGGAACACAGCTGGTGCGCTGATTGATGATTGATATGTGCAGTTTAACGTCCCAAAACCATCATATGATTATGAGAGACGCAATAGGGGGGGGGGGGAGGCTTCGGAAATTTAGATCACCTGGGGTTCTTTAACGTGCTCCCAAATCTGAGCACACGGGCCTACAACATTTCCGCCTCCATCGGAAATGCAGCAGCCACAGCCGGCATTCAATCCCGCGACTTGCGCGTCAGCAGCCGAGTACCTTAGCCACGAGACCACCGTGGCGGGGCAGCTGGTGCGCTGGCATCGTTTAGCATAGACGTGAGGCGATTCTTGGTCATGTGGTTTTTTTGTGGTGTTGATTCGGATGTTGTAAGCCCACACAAGCCGAGGAATAATGAAGCACTTTTTTTCACGATGAAATGCGACCGCTGTTGTTCTGTTGATCTTTTTTTTCATATTTGCAGTGGAAGACTTGGGAGACCATTTGTGTTCTGTAAAATGCACATAAAATTAGAAAACAAGTGTCAGTGTATTGTTGACAAGGCAAGCGTTGCAAACGCATGGTGTAGGGTAGATATTATCCGGTGACTCGCTGCGCTGTACTGCTGGTGTACGCTTGTGATAGAGAGCTACAGGCACAGCACCACGTACAAACTTGTGCTTCTGTTTGGAATGTAAATTGGCTTGTGCAGATTACGTAATACAAATATTGAAACAGAGCTTTACAATATAATACGACGTTGCCTCCTACTACATGTATCTTAAGAAACTTTAGGCACATTAAACTAGAAATATTTTCATTTTTTTCAGGTCGGTATACTGCTAACTAGCTTTGGCATAGGTGCAATCTCGTAAGCAAGTGCACAGAAGAGAAATAAATATGGTAAGTGTACATGCGCAGCTCCTAATACATGAGGGCAACAAACAAGAGAAATGAGTTTGTGCTCATTGCCACAGCTTAGAGAGCTTCCTCTGCATTTACATTGTCATTCGTCATAAAATGCCACCCTATACATGGGTTTCAGGCTCTACTACTTGTAGTGAGAGTTGTTTTTCAATAATAACTAATTAAACAAAATCGTCGCTGATTTCTGTACTACCCCAGGAAGACACGCAGCTTTCCAAATACACTGGGCGTTAATTAAAGTTGCAGAATATAAAAGTCGATAGGTTAGCTCATGTAAAGGCTGAAATTCAATACAGATAGCATTGAAGGCACGGGCAATCACGACAAATTGCACGGATCAAATGTGTTGGTTGAAAAACACGAACTCTTACATGAAAGCTGTACTTACATTGAGCTATCACTATGACGTCTCTCGTGGCTTCCTTCAAGTTATACGGGTTTTGCAAAGACACTCTGTATTTGTAAGGCTTTCCGGTTTGGAGGCCTCTCAGATAGACAAGACGTTGAGTTTTAGAGGCTGCAACGCACTGCAGTTTTTCCCCTCTTGATGCTGCGTCTTGTAGCTGCACGTAGCATGCACCTAGTTGGCAGCTACTTACGTTTGACGCGTCGATCAAGATACCCACTGATGTGAAGTCATAATAGAGTCGATGAATGCTGAATTCATCAGGGGCTAGCAAAACAACAAAAACATACAAAAATGAAGTCAGACGGATGGAAGTGCAATGGCGAAAAGTGAACGCAAGTCTATAAATGTGAGAAAAAGTTGCTGTACTTTTTTATGCACCAGTGAGGGAAATACACATGTATCTGTATCCAGGAATGTTGAGCGCACGAGATGGTTGACACTGCTGTGGGTGTGCGCGTCGAAGAACACTAACTTCCCATCATTTTATCTCATTGAACGACCGAGTAATAACGTACCAGCCATATCCACGTTGCGTTACTGTTGAATGTTTGGCTCCTTCTGCAACTCTAAACAACGCACAACGATTCAATTTTCTTCCAAAAAGTGCTCTTCTCACACATTACCTTTGTGCACTTCTGGCCACTATTTGATTTTTCTAGTGACAAATAGAGTGAACAAGACAAAGTGGTACAGTCAATCTTCGTAATCAATAAAAAAAGTATTTGGTGAAGCTTTAGATTTAGAAGCAGTACTGAACAATAAAGACATATTCACTGATTCCTCGGCAAGTTGTGTGATGAAAAAATAAAAACTGACTCAAGAAAGTGTACAGAGCCCGAACAACCCTAGAAAGTAAATTGCAAGGGTGGAGGGGGATGAACCAACCCACAAATTTCCGATTTCACGCTCTTGTAAAAAGCGAAATAATATAAACACACATATGAACGTACATAAAGGGTATTTAAACCCTCTCCAGATAAAATTTTGTGTGCACCCATGGACGTTAGGTATCTGTAAATTGCCTCCCGGTATATAAAAAAATCAATATGATGTATAATGAGTCGTGGCTATTTAATTCTAGTACACTACATTACGCAAGTTCACGTGTTCTTCTTCAAAGAGGAACAGCATATGTAAAAATACGTTCCCTACACGCATGCAGTAATAGTACGTAATGCATCTAACAGCGGCACGCAATCAAAATTCTCACGTTAGTACTATGACTTTAAAAACTCAATTTGAAATTGACTAACTCGTCACGTAATTTCATATTTAAAGATAATATATGATAGACAGTATTATTATAAGCGGTTATTCAGCCAACTACTACCAGAAAAAACACTTCGTTATCTCTTTCCAGTGCAATGGGAATCCATGAAAATCTAGTGTGAAAATTCTTTGGAGAAATTTTCTGTCTAGGATGATATATTATCAGGTGCTGATTGATTACCAATCCAACCAATAAGTTTGAACAATGAGTCTTCAATACCAATGCTGCCCTAGTTCATAGGGATAAAGTTTTGGATCAGCGAGAATAAAAACTGGTTCAAGAATAATAAAGACGTCACTACCACGAGAGGAGGAGAAGAAAGTAGAGGAAAGCAAAGTTAGGCAATACACGGACGAGCTGGCTACGCTGTCATTATTATGAAAAATAGCCTACATGTGAACTACGAAAAAGAGAAGCGGAGTTTCACGTACCAAAAAGCGCAGCATGATTGTAAGACACGGCTGAGTATTGGACTCCGAAAATCGGCACGATCGGTTCTTTACCTTCCACCACACCCTATAGGGGCCACATCCTTTTTCGTCCATTAGTTTGCGAATGCTATGACTGGAGTGAAACTATCGACTGCATTCTTATAGAGAGACATTAACGCTCGTTTACAAAAACTTCACTCATGTAGAAATAAGTTCAGTGATTACCTCCGCCATGAAGAAACACAGGTACTGAAACCCCCGGCGACTTGCGTGGACGCGTTTCATTGTTCTGCGTGTGCACGGTCACAGTCACGTTGCTGCAAGCCGAGACGTTGTTGCAGGTAATACTAGTCTGGTCCTCGTTCATAAAGTTCACTGGCAGGCACGACCCGACGGTCTGCTCTTTGGGTTTAGTATCATTGATCTCGTCAATATTTTCTAGAACGACTTGAACAACGTAGCTGTGAAAGGAGCCCAGTGGTGGTTTCCAAGACAGCGTGAAGTAATCATCGGCGATGGCGGTGACAGTTAGGTTCTCCACTTCTGGTAAGGCTGAAACATGAAGAGATCATTAGAAAACCATCTTTCGTAAACAACAGTCGGCACGATATCTCTATATTTCCTCAAATATATTTTTGACAACACTTATGCCAGAACATCAACGTAAAAACGGCTGCAGAGACAGAGGAACAGTATTTACCATTGTTGTCATGTTTCGCGCCAAGACAACAACACAAATATGATGCAAGCCGTAGATGCGTAGTGCGGGTAATTTTTTCTTATGGAGTTCTTTAAGGAACACTGACATTGCCGAGCTAATTGGAGCAACAGGTAGTGATATGGAATTACGAATGACACTCAAGAGAGCACTTTATTACAAGGCAGCAAAATATGCCAATCTCTTAGCGTTTGATCACTTGTCATGCTTGCTCCTTCAAGTTGTCGACTAAAGTTTTCAATGTCAACCAAAATATCGCAGTAGTAACAACACAAAGCCAAATGTTTTTGACTTTTAAGAACTTTTGAAGTCAGTGTGCACTTCAGTACGTTGAAGTGAGAAACATTTACAGCATTGAGTAGATCGTTGCTTTTTCATATTGTGATCATTGCTGACTACTTCCCTTAGCCGATGTGGTAGTACTCTGGTTAAAGTGCTCGGCAGCTAGTCGGAGGACCGGGAGTTGTATTGCTGCCGCGGGTGTCATACTATGGTGAAGGCATAGATTTTCCGACGGTCCAAAATACCCAAACAATCTGCTACGGTATACCTTACAATTGTAGCAGGAATTCGTCACGTGAAAGCTTAGAAAACTTATTGATCTCTTCAAATGATGCTCTGAGAAGAAAACCATTTGTGACCAAAATAAGACTGCGTCCCATAGTTTTAGGGACGAAAGAAAAAACATGCCTCATTCTTTGTTATAGAAAAAAGCTGCACAAAAAATTGCCCGCAGCTTCCCTCGGGGGAACACTGGGGAGGATGCGGACCATATAATTGGTTAACGGGGTGTTAAAGTGCGACTTACTTGGGTCGATGGCTAAATTGGTTAACGTGGCTGTGAAATGGGGTGTTAAATTGCGACTTACTTGGGTCGATGGCTAAATTGGTTAACGTGGTTGTAGGAGGGGGTGTTAAATGAGTGAACACGTACACACGTATGCGAAAGGGCGGCGCTGGTCGAAGGGACGTCGATCATTGTGTTTGTGGATTCGTTGGAATTCATTTCACCGCGACCTTGGACGTCGACGCGCCGTACAAACCAACCGACGAGCGGCAACTGAGCGAGCGAGCGCCGACCTTGAGTATATATACAGCACGACGGCGCATGCACTGTCAGCTGTTGAATGTTCTCGAAGCGCGACGCCACATGCGCGTCCACTGGAGAATCAGGAGAATTGTAGATGTCGAACGCGGTGTGTAGAGGAGGAAGGGTGCACAGATGGTGGAGGAGTGAAGCGCGCGCGGTGTGTAGAGGAGGAAGGGATGCACAGATGGTGGAAGAGTGGGCGACGGCGCGACGGCGCATGCGCGCGCGTCAGCTGTCGAATGTTTGAGAAGCGGTGCGGACGGCGCGGACGGCGCACTACAAGGCGCGAGTATAAGATGCTCCGCATCTAAAAATGAAAGGTTTCATCACAGAGTAAGTTGAGCGTTTATTGTGCATTGTTTCCCTGCGAGGGTGAAGCAATAGATGCGACAGCAAAAAATTAGAATGCCATGTGAAAGATTGCAAGCAACGTGATAATACAAACGAGCTACTCGAGCATATATGGCGCACGAAAAGACTACACACACGAAAGCGCAACGTAACAACTGCCACAATGTTTACTTCTGTGTGTTTGAGGAGCATGCTCCTTTGGTACAGGTGGCTTCTGCTGTGAGCGAAGTGGCGTTCGTGCACTCTGTAACTGCAGCGTAAAAACCAAGACATCCAAACCGAGAAAAACGCATGCACACGGGTAACCATGCCTTTAGGGCGAAGTACAGTTGGGGGCGTGCAGGCATCGCAACGAGCTCGGTGACGACCTTTAAAGGGCTTTGTTTGTGGCATCTCGCTGGTGGCAACGTGCCTCCGAGCTTTGCGTACCACCAGTGGTAATATGAGCAAGGACATAGCTCACCATTAGTATGCCGAGCAACGTAAGCCCTAATTGTGCTCGAGTCGTTTCGCGTCACGCGCTGTGGAGTGTGGAGTCGTGGGCTTGATTCCCGGTAGCAGAACATTTTGTTCTACTTTTTGTCTGTTAGTGTACAACTTTGAACATCACGTTCACAGTTCAAATGCGCCAGTCAAGTTTTGGTGGACTATGGCACCTAAAAATGCGTGTTAAATATGAACACTAACAAAAATGATAGTAGATACGACATTGCCCGGTAGCACGATACGATAACGTAGCCGAAGTGCCTGCGGAGGTAACGCAAACACTAAGAGCCCATATTTTCCTTGTTCACGCCTCTTGATAAGACACTCAGTGCTCAACAAAGGCATAGAGATAACTCACCCACGTCCGCGCTTTTGTTGAGTCCACGAGGAATGTTGATCTAAAGGAAACATTAGACACACTTGTGACATTCCGGTCAAGGCGCAATTACGTGTACGTATTAGTTAATACATGCGGCCTTATCGTATTGTCAGAACATGCAAGGGACTTTAATGAAGTCTGAATTGATGCTTGACTTTTCAAGTTTACGCAAACTTATACTGATTTACATGAAAGCAGTCAAGTGATGTCATGCATTTTAACGCTAGCCTATGTTTAGTCTATGTTTCGCGCGTTAAATACTTCTACATGCTTCCTTTAAGCATTGCATACGTTACATTTTTCTGGTCTAACTATTTTGCAGAAAAATGCTTAAAAACAGAAACAGAAACTTGCTCACCTTTTCGAAGCACCCAAAGAGAAACATTGCCAGCACGGTCCCCGCAACAATCAGGACGACCGATATAGGCAGAAATATCTTCCAAATGCGCGTTCCATGACACCGTTGTTTTCTGCTCCTTTGAGGCAGCTCTTCGTGAACTGGAATACGCTGACCAGGTTCAACTCCGGACAAGATTATTTCACCTTCTTCATGGTGATAACGGACCGGCAACCTTGGTTGTTCTCTCTTCATATCAAGCAGCTATTGTAAGACATACACCTTGGATTCAATAAGAGTGCAGTTTCACAGGCAGCGAATGGCGATATACATGTCAGGCTGGTTAAGGTGTTTTGATTGTAAAGGTGATGAGTTAATAGCAAAAATAAATTACCTTAATGTATTATGTAGAGGACACTGCTGCCTGTAAGCATAAAAAAATTCAGTGGTTTTAATAAATATGGGAAGCTTTAGAGGAAACCAACTCTGACAAACTGACAAGGCAGGTGTATGAACGCCAGTGGCTCTTCGATCCTCAACTGATCACAGTCTAGTATATTCTCATTAAATACTGACTGCAGCGTTTGTTTTTAGCGTGTCTATCGGTATGCGTAACCACTGTGCATTATCTGTTTCCTGGAAGGAGATAACAGACAACGCCTCCGTGATTGCTGCATGTTCGACACGTATAGTCAACAAATTATTGCAGCGCTAACTCAGACAGCCTTAGTCGCTTCTGCTTGATAGCGCACTCATAATATAAATGTGACTGATTCACTGCAGCATCTTTTGTTTGTTAATTCCAGTGGAAAGCTATCAAATAGATGACTGAACTTCCTAGCTGCTCACGTCGCCACAGCTTGGAATGATGAATCATTACACACTGCGTAAAATGACGACACAAGTCACTGTCTCTTAACACCATTGAACGTACGACTTTAGCAGAGTATTACGTGGGTAAAGTTGGTGCAAAGCCGAACGAAAAACATTTGACCCAAACTGAGAATAAAAAAAGAAGAACGAAGTACACGACATCATAGTTTTTTGGTAGGTAAGTTCCTCGACTCAACCCAAATATATATATTTTCATAAATGTGGCCACACAGAGCATGTAATTTCACTTCACTCACTTTAGTAGAAACATTAAATATTCACTAATATATTCATCCCCATCCTCCTTTACGAAAAACGCTTCAAGCACTTCACGTCTAACCGTTTTTCTGCTTCTTTACATCGCACGAGGGTCTACAAGCAGTGCGCAGCTATACCAAGCACACTAGAAAGGGCACACCACCTTTATTTGATAATAAACACTTCTTAGATGATTATTAGGGCAATGGCCCGTTTGACCAGTGTATAGTCTATATAACTCTATGAAACAATCATAAAAAATGCCCACAATACAACGCAAGGCTTACATTGCGTGCTTATTTTGGCATGACGGCTGGAATATTTGCGTCGAAATGCGGGCACCAATCTACAAGAAGCTACTAGATAACCTTACCCCCCTCGTCGTCGCATAATTGTACTAAAACGTAAAGCCTTCAAGCCAGCTTCCTTTCATATTTTGGAAAATCTTGTGCGCATGAGAAAAACCAGCCGTCTTTACATCACGACCTGGTGTGTCGCTTGAACCTATGGAGCGTTGTTTTCGAGTTCCGGCGCACTGGTAAGAACCAACGATGTGAAGCCAGGTGGACCAAACCTCGAAATCTCTAACTTGAATCTTTCGTTCATATATTGCAGTCTGACAGCTTTGTTCCAGCAATCTACACCAGTAATCACGTGACAGCTGGTGTAGGTTGCTCGAATCTCTCTCCCAAACCTCCATAACCACATCTGAACGTCGACACCCACACATAGCTTCTAGCATCGTAGCCAGGACCAACGCAAGCAGCTATCTCTTTGACGTTCCGGTCACTGCACGCCACCATCTGCTTCACCGCCAAGCGGCAACGTGAAATCCCAGACTGCAAGGCTTTAAATACAGGAGCGCTTCAGTGAGTAAAGCAAATACACGTGACCTATCACTACGACGTCCCGTAGTCTTAAAGCTTGCTAAAGTTTCGTACATTTGATTACTATTCAATACCTCGAAGAAAAATAGGCAGATCCCACGTACAGTGGGAATCGATGATATACGAAGCACGAAGGAGAAATGTTGATATGTCACTTTAAAACCAGCGCAAATTTATGAGGTGGAAGGAAATGATGCCGTACTTGACTTCCGTGTCATTATTTTCATGTTTGAATGTGTCGTTTACCTTCGTCACCTATTCAAGTCACGTGATACTAAATTTAGTATATGTGGAGCTAGCGAAACGGCCGTGAGCACGCAATGAGCGTGGTATGCTGTCATGTTCTTACATGACATGCGTGCCAGGATTATCATGTTTGCACCAGTCATATATATCGTCATCCAATGACGTCACGTAACACAAAATTTGGTATATGTGGAGCTAACAAAACGGCCGCGAGCGCATCATGAAGGGCCCAATATACCCCAATGTAGCGCTAACGCGCGCGCGCGCTGGGCACAGCGGCACTACGTTATCAAAACGCGAGCACTCGATAGTCTGACGCCAGGCGCAACCAGCATCCGTTGGCACGGCCCGACGGCAACTGGTGCGAAACGCGTCATGTTGCAATTCGCGCCGATGCGTTACCCAGACAACACTGCGTCTCCTTGTGACGAAGGGACGCCAGACGCACTGAAACGCGCATGCGTCAAAGCAATGCAGCGTGGCGTGCGCCTGCGAGTATATGGCAGGACGGGTGCCTGGCGCGGCAACGCCGGCGGGCACAAGCACCGCATCACGTCGAAATGTATTGGCGCCTTGACTGTGGTATGTAGTCATGTTCTCAAATCACACGAATCTCATGAGTATCATGTTTACACCAGTCACATACTTTCATCATCCATTGGCGTCACGAAATACCAAATTTGGCATATGGTAAGCTAGCGAAGCGGCCGCGAGCGTATAATCAGTGTGGCATGTACTCATGTTGTTACATTTTTATTTATTTATTTATTTAGTATACCTCAAAGGCCCCAGTCGGGGTATTACATGAGGGATGGGCATAATTAACAACATATTAACGATTCAAGCATGGTCTTGAATACATGTGGGTCGGAGTGGTGCATGGCGAAGGCAGGCAAGTTGTTCCACGACATGACACGCATGTCGTGATTATCATGGTTGGATGTGTCACTTACGTATATGTCGTCCGTTCGCATCACGTAATACTGAGTTCGGTACGTGTGAAGCTTGCGATACGGCTGCGAGTACATCATGAGTGTAGCATGCAGTCATGTTGTTACATGACACGCATCTCATATTTGTCATGTTTGCACTAGTATTATACATTCGTCATCCATTCACGTCCCATAATACCAAGTTTGGTAAAAGTGAAGTTAGCGAAACGGCCGCCAGCGCATCATGAACGTGGCATGTTGTCATGTTGGTAAATGACACGCATCTCATGTTTATCATGTTTGCAACAATCACATATTTCCGTCATCCATTGACGTACTGTAATACCAAATCTGGTATCTGTGTCGCTAGCGAAACCGCCGCGAGCACATCACGAGCATGGAATGTAGTCGTGTTGCTACATGACACTCATGGCATGATTTTCATGTAAAAGTCTGTCGCTTGTGTGCGCCATGCAATCATGCCATACCATACCAATTTCGCAACATGCCATGTGAACGAAACCATTGCAAGAGCTGCAGCACCATGACACTTAAATCATGACATTCATGGCGTCCATGTTATGATTTACATGATATGACTAGTAAATTACGTTTTTCATACAGTCCAGTTATATCATACCAAGTTTGGTATTGATACCATTATCAAAACGGCCAGGAGAGCTAAATGTTGTAGGCGGCTAGATAGATAGATAGATAGATAGATAGATAGATAGATAGATAGATAGATAGATAGATAGATAGATAGATAGATAGATAGATATGCTCAACTTCGCCGAAGTTCGCTAAGAAATGCTTCGCATTTAAAAACTTGATGCGCTTGCAAGATAGCATTCAGATAAGTATTCAGATGCATCATTTGAAGAAAAGTGCGCACTGAACAGCGCGGTGGTGAGAGTTACGTTGGTTACATGGATGACATCAAGACCGCATTCATTAATCCATGCGTGAAAAAGGTTAAAGTCCAGCCTGTCGAGTTTGTGGAACAAGGAGCCTTTTATATGTTTTTTGCGCAAGAGCATACTTGTGTTCCAGCCGTCATTTTTCAAATCCAAAGCTTCCATGCGCTGCTCCGACAAATAGCGTTAGCACACAGTGCCATTGCAGCTGCGAACTCACTCTCTGAAACGCATTTGCCTTTCCCCCAATTAGAACGAGCTAACAGTTCGAAAAGGTATTATTCGTCGCTCGCTATACGCTGCGTTCTATTGGGTACAATAGAACACAGCGTCATACCAAGCGTGATGGAGAAATTTGTGGTGTCTTCAAATCACTGGCATCTTCTTCGATCTGTTTGTTGTTGCACTGACTGCAGGAGTACATCAATTCAAGAAAAGTGACGGAAACTATTATAACAGTAGTCTTTAGAGGCACGGGCTGTTCAATTTCGTTTCGAAGCTCTTGTTGTGTGCATAAGTATGCTTAGGAATAAGTAGCACACTACCCTTCGATATTAGTTGCAGTTGAACTACTAAAAACCAGATCGTGACCATAGCTGATAGCCGAGGCCACGTATATAGTTACCATGATCGGCCTATCCATTGTACCACATTGATCAGCCGGTGCACACCTTTGTCTTCATCTACAAGCTCCCCCAACGCGTAGGCCCGGAGGATTAGCTGACTTGCAGGGTAGTATACCTAAATAAATAGGTCAAGACCAACTTTGACAAAACGGATTCGTGGTAAAGAAGAGGTAATTAATTGACGCTTTAGTTACAGTATTAAAAATAACACGATGTTCATTTCTACAGAGTGAATAAAAACGAAGCTGATTTGGACTTCACTCATAAAGCTCGTCCTCGTTTAAGACCGTGCTGATGAGGGTTGTGTTGAAAACCTCTATAACAATTTAGAGCGTCCTGTTTACGCCCGAAGTAGTTACTGATGTGTAATTGAAAGAATCGGCAGATCTAAGTACCTTGTTAATCAACGTTATGTGAAGCGTGCTGATGTAGGGTGATTGTGTTGTATAGTAATTAGCGAAAACTCACAAAATGAAAGTAACTATAAATACTAAAGGTATTCACACAGACAAGTGTTTCATATAAGCGGTCAATTGAACATTCGTAACGACTGCAAAAGCAACGTTATAATATCAGAACATCAAAACTGGTAAGCTGATATGTAGCACTTGCGCTCGTGAGGATGGTAACCCTGGACACTGCTAGATAAATCAACTTCAGTAGATGACGCTCAACTACAATAAACGTTCACCCGACATGACGGCTACATTGTAAGATTACGTACGTAATGTATATAAAATTGGATAGCCTGCGCTGCAACCACAGTTGACGTTTCACCAGCGTTGCACTTAGGTAGTATCTATTAACAAAGCATCGAGACCTGGCATGGCTCAGGGGTAAAATAATTGAGTGCCGCGCTGAATGTCCGGGTTCGATTCGTGCCGATATTCAGCATTTGCATTCGTCGGGTGAACGCTGCTGATGTTATTTTTTTTCGTAACGCTCTCGCGTTAAAATTGCGAACGTTTATTCTCGCCGTTCCTGGGTACACGCAAACTATTGATTACCTGAGGAAGATACCCGCACACCTGTGGCAAATACCCACTCGTGATATACAAGTATGTGCCACACGTGTCTGGTGGCAATTGTTTGACGACATACACAAAGGAATTGACACATTTCCGATAAGATGGCCAGTAAGTCATGTTCATCAAACCATGTCACCCTTCCATACTAATATTGCTTCTCGCCAAGCTTCCCAAGATCCACAGTGGCACCCAAACAGATAAGGTGTCACAACGAGGAGCCCTGTTTAATGCCTGAACACGACTTCAGCAGTCACTATTTTAAAGATGTGAATGGCAAGAACATCCGTGTATTTCGGTTGAAATGTGTGTTAAAGAGCCTCGGGTGGTCGAAATTCATGTGGGGACCTAAGGCCGTGCCTTGTAATCATACTGTTTTGTCACGCACCAATTTGTGAAAGCTCATTATTGTTGTTGGTGCGTGTCCATGGTTTTGCAGGCCGATGCTTCCGCCATGCCTCATCGGCCCGTAGGAGAACGAAGGGTCATTGTGTCCGGTGTTTGACACTATCGTTTATCGCGTGATAGCGGCTGTAGCATTGGATTGCTCAATGTTTTCACCGAAGGTGGCAATAAACTGCCGGTATTTCGCTAGCGGAACTGCAGCATGACCAGAGACCGGAAAGTAGCAACCTACGTGGATGATGGAATGTATTTGAAGCTGAACGGCTTGAGAGGGACGTTTTCGTGCAGTCACGGGTCATTTCCAGCTGTTTCGGTTGCTATATTGTTCACAGTTATGGTACACTCAACGTTTTGGTTTTTAAAGCTCCAGGGTGCCGGCAAAGCACCGGATCTTCGTCTGGTCGAAATGAATCACTTTGAATAAAGTAAGCTGCATTTTTCAGGGCACCATACTTCAGCTCTAATTTTGCTCTAGTTTTGAACGCACAGCACAACCCACGTGTGGTTGCGAAACTTCAGTGCGTTTTCGGTATCAGAAGTAGGAGAATGAAAACAAAAATGAACGTTATGAAAATCAGTCAGAGGCGCTAGGTGCGCTGGGCTTTGAAGACTCACGTAGGCTACAAACCAAAAGCAAAAATTGGGGGAGAAGAGGCCCTGGCCAAAAAACGAACATGTCTGGCTGCCCATCACATATTCAGTTTGGTTCTGACGCCAGTCGGTTGCAAGAATAGGTACTCTTTGTGGAAGCAAGAACTAGTAAAGCAAGACAAGGGGGAAAGCAGGTGAGCTTCAGCTGAATCAGGAGAAGCATTTGAATGATTGCGTTTACAGTTTGACATGAAGACCACTTCATTCTAAGAAGCCGGTGTGTTTACGAAGGGAACTTTAGCTGCAGCTAGTGAGCACAAGAAACAGCACAGCAGCAGTTTAATACACTGACATCGTTCAAGCTATCAGGTTCAAGTTATCAGGTTAAAGCTATCAGGTTCAAGGTATATTTTAAGTTATCAGGTGTACAATCAGACACTGAGGCTACTCAATACTACGAGGCTGGAGAATATGTGAATGTATCAGCACGTAAAGTTCTCTCCGGGAAGCGAGAGCACTGTACTTAACTTAATTATCAAAACGAATGCAGTGTACAAATCATTGTGAAGCAGAAGTGCAGAGCACAGCGACATATTGAGATGGGGTATTGTTAGAATACCTTTGTTCTCGGTAGGTAAAATCACAAACTAGATAGGCATACATTATCGCTTCTCTTGTAAATTGTATCAGCTGGTTCATATAGTTGTGCGGGGTAGTACATTCAAAATCATTTTACTTTTTTTACAGGTTCGTTGCATGCTTAAGTGTTTCTGAAATGTCTTCACAGTCACATCGCTTCCTCGAAAATCATCAAATATGCTCTCTACTCATGCGGTTTGAACAACGTGCACATGATTTTCATGGAAACCACAAGTTACTCTTCTATGTTTCAAAGCATTAACAATATGATACGAGAAATATGATACGAGAAATATCAAAATATGATACGAGAAACATTATATAAGAAAGACATACTACACGAAAAAGGCATAACATGCACTGAGGAGTGATAAGTGTTAATGATTAAAGATATGGAAGTACACAACAGTGTTAAAAATGACTATTATATTGTAGATAAAATATAAAGTTTACACTAACTGCAGAAACCTTAAAAAGCAGCAAAAATGATCGATATTTGGCTTTTGCTACGTCTTACATTGGCGCACAAAGTGAAGAGAAGCGCAGTCTGTCCCATACCTTGCAGCAATGTCTAAACGCCAGTGCCAAAAACTAAAATGCATGCATGGCCATAATTACACCGGTGGCAGCGTGGTCCTTTCATCACAAGCACTCGGCACGCAACACTTCGGGCAAACATCACGTGGCGGATGTTTGGGCTCCCGCCTGTGGCAGTGACTTGGCGCTGGCTGCTCCACTGCGGATGCGTAATGCGATGGGGAGGGCTTGCTATGTGACCACGTAAACCGCGAGGCGGCTCCAGGAGCGCGCAGGGGGCATTGACGAAAGCGTCGCTGCTTGGGGAGAGCTACAGACTTGACAATTTCGGCGGAATCGGCAGTCAGTTTTCCGGTGTTTTCTGAATTTGTGCTTCTGACGGATGTCACAACTGTGTGTTGTACGCTAGCGATGACGGCTAATACTTGCTGTGTGCAGGGTGGTCGTTCAGGCTAGAGAGGTGTGACCAAAAAAGGTTGTTATGTTTGACGAGGGATGATGATGAAACGGACGAATGAAAACGTGCTATACCACGACGTGCAGTTGGTAGATTTACCTTCATTTCTGAAAACATTACAATGTGCAAGATGCCACCGGCGCTAATAATACTGAAGGCTTCGTAGGGAATGGAGAAAAAGGTGCCTGTGTGACGCGAGAAGGCGAGTTGCAGGTTGGCGCTGTTTCTTTGGGAGCTTGCCCGTTTTTTTAGGTTCTTTGCAGTTTATTAGGTGTTTTGCATTCCTTTTTGTACGCGGTTGTTTAAAGAGATTTGTTTATTTTTTATTCACTCAATGTCAGCAAAAGCTAATGTCTGTATTTGAATAAATATACATAGGTTCATTGGTTCATACATAGGTTCATTGAACTTGCTGCCTTCAATCACTGACCTTGCACATAGCTTTTTTATGCTAGAAAAAGTGCCCGTCATGAATATCTGGTTTCAAAGGTTATTTTCTAAAATTTGTACTAATTTTTAACCATAGAGTTCTTTGTTACCTATAACTTAGTGGCTTGATCGTGTGAAGTTCTTAAACATATGCCTAAAATAGGCAGTATAAAAATATGAACTCACCGGGAGTTAACAGTTGGTCCACTTTGCAAGTTTAGAGTATTCTGCCTATGTTGCGTTTTTCACGTTCTGAATAATTTTAAAGTGCTACAAAGCCGTGCTTGTGAACACATCTGCTTATTTTCGCTAGATTAGAGAGAGAAACATGGCTTGGTCTCAATTAATCAAGTCTGCTCTCTAAGAAGGGTTCGAAAATCTTACTTAATCACGATGGTCTAAACGTCGTTCGCCTATAAGCAGTCAATGGAACGCACGTTGTGATTTGTCAAGGTTCTAGAATAACCTAGTGACTCTGCTACATACGCTGCAAAATTTAAATTTGTGACGCACTTCCGCTCATGCAATATTGTTCACGCCACATGTAGTTGTCCAAGTTACACGCCGGAAATGAAGGTTACGTGGTTGTAAAGTCTAGGCTACAAACTCTAGAGATCAGCGTGTGCTGAGGCTGCACATAAACGTTACCTTGGAAAAACTTCGTCAATTATCATTTAAAGTGTTGCCAAATATATGTGTTAACACACATGAATTATCATTAGGCATGCTATATAAAGCCTGCCGCTTCCTTTCTTTTTTCTTCCTCGATCTCACATCTCCACTATCTTCCTTTTCATTCGTTTCTCTATACTACACATGGCTATGCTGTGCACTATTATCACCGTTTTCCTGAGTCAGTGGCCTTGTGTGGAGTCAGCGGCCTTGTGAGATAGCGAGTCAATGATCTTGTGTTGACATTTTTGAGCGTTTAGTACTTTTTGCCATTAAACGTGAAAAGTTCATTACTACACCAAGTTCGTGGTTAGTATATAAATGCGCAGTTGCAGTTAGAGTATGTCTCCAGTGTAAGGACATGAGGTAAGCGAGTTTTTTTTTAATTTCGAGGTAGCCATATTTCGGGACGCTTTGCATACAATTAGCGGTAATTTATGATGGTGACATGCCATATGTTATAGATGAACTAACACTGATCGATTGAGAAATTCTTTATTATTTCGCTGAAGCTGGCCCATTGCGAGGAGTTATTTGCTTGTTTGGAAGAAGTTGGTCCACTTTTTTTGAAGTTCTTGAGGTTTTGAAAAAAAACGCTATCATCAGTAATAAACAAATGACCTTAATGTGAGATCCGGTGGACTTATGTCACCGATTTTCTAATAAGTGGAGACCCACCCAAGTTACAATGTACTTCGTTCTGCCGAGCACCAGGCCGGAACAAGTAGTTATCCGCCAGCAGCAGTCCTCTGCCTCCAGATCCTCATCTATTTCACCAAAAAATTGCGGTTGATTAAGGTGCACTTATAAACCACCTAACCAGATGAGTACCTATTTGGAACCGAACAACTTGTCGGCGTATTCATCTACCCAATGGAAAAAACCAGTGGATTAGAAGCAGTAAGCAGTGCGAATCGAACCCTGCACTTCCCGCATTGCATGCAGGCGCTCCAATCTTGGAGCCACAACTGCAACATAGTTAGAGAATGAAAATTTGTTATCTCTGGTTAAGCACTACAAATTCTGTATTAAAGAGTTTTCAATGGTGCCGCCATTCAAAATGCTCATTCAGCCGTTTTCGTTAACTGACAAGCTTCGCAAATTGTATAAATGTGTTCTCATGTCCTCTATATGAACAATACTGTGGCAACTGTAGACGCATTGCTCGCATGCATAATGTCTAATATTAGATGCTCTTTAGCTTAAAGACTATCTAATTGTTATGAGAGTAACAAGCCACCACTGCAACAATAAACTTTTGAGGAAATTTAGATTCGTAAAAACAAACACTTCCGAGGGAGCACGTGGTTCTTTTCTAGAATACTTGATTGATAGGCAGAATGCAGCAGGTTTAATTCCTGCTGAGACCTTGCCATTGATTATTTGCTTTCGTTGGATCTTTGCTGCTGATGTCCGTTTTTATTTGCACAGCATTTCTCACATTATTCAAGCATTTCGGCGTCTATCTATCTATCTATCTATCTATCTATCTATCTATCTATCTATCTATCTATCTATCTATCTATCTATCTATCTATCTATCTATCTATCTATCTATCTATCTATCTATCTATCTATCTATCTATCTATCTATCTATCTATCTATCTATCTATCTATCTATCTATCTATCTATCTATCTATCTATCTATCTATCTATCTATCTATCTATCTATCTATCTATCTATCTATCTATCTATCTATCTATCTATCTATCTATCTATCTATCTATCTATCTATCTATCTATCTATCTATCTATCTATCTATCTATCTATCTATCTATCTATCTATCTTTCTGTCTGTCTGTCTGTATGTCTGTCTAAAGAAACTGAAATACAGATAGACGGATAAATGGATGAACAATTCACCGTTTACCAATGAAACATTCCGAAGCTACACCCCTCTCATCATCATGCACTTCATGCAGATGTGATTTTTAACGCGAGAGCGTTAAAGAGCTCGTTTCGCAGAGATTCCGGTGTTGGCGTTGGCGTCGTCAGTTGTGAGCGAAAAATCATCACCCTATGCATGACCGTATCTACGAGAACGATGAAAACAAAATAACTAAATGATAAAAAACCCGGGAGCAGAGTGGGGACCAAAGCAGGCTTGTTTGGGTCCGAGTGGGGATTTAACCTGGGTCGTTTGCGTGGCAAGCGGATGTTCAACCACACGAGCACGCCTCTGCTTGTAAAAATAGTGAAAAGAACTTGCTATATTTGGAAACACTGTGAAAGTAGCTTTTAGGCTTCACAAACACACGTACCCTGTATCCCTTACGGAAATGCCATATATGGCAACGTATATAGGTTATATCTGGCCACACATAAGCATATATGTCAGCATATGTGGCTTCCATTTACCATATATGGATGTATATTTGGCGGAGTCGATTCAAATAAGGTGTTATATACAGTCATATGTGCCGCGGTTAGTCCATATAAAGAATCAAATCCGGCCTTATAAGGCATGGCCACATCATATATAACATAACAAGTAGATCCCTATATGTGGAAGTGCTCCCTTGTATGGGGTGAACCATGTGTGTATATATATATATATATATATATATATATATATATATATATATATATATATATATATATATATATATATATATATATATATATATATATATATATATCATCACGTTTGCAAACTATTATGTGGATTGTCAAAATATAACATGCCGTTCAGAAAGGTGACCTGCTTATTTTCTACAACAACAAGAGTGATAAGTACATATATTGTTATTGCATTGCAATAAACAAACAAAAAATTTGGTCAGCTTTGTGTACGTGATAGTTGCAACTATGCATGCAGTCATGTGGAATTCAGGCTTGCAACAATACCTTGCAATTATTACGACTTAATTAATGTATACTAAAACAGACATGTGTACAAGGAATGCGATCGCGTCAGGTCAGAAAATGTATTGAAGCTCTCGAACCTCGCCGTTATGATCAAGCAATCCTATATAGTATTATGTGAAAACGACATGCTTGCAACTTATATTGTTCACAATATTGCATAGTTTGGAGTGGCAGCGAGAAATGGCAATATCACTGTATTTTTAGCTTGCACATCGGTGAACAAAATTGCTGATTATTGGATTGTTTTGAAGGATTATTGGATTGTTTTGATACGCTCTCTTTATTCAACAAAAGTTCAGGTAATGTTGTTTACCTCCATATGTGATTGCTTTCAGCTGTCATTTTGCATAATATCATGGGCAGTGCGATGTTTAAGGGAGTATCTTCGAAAACAAAAAAAAACAACAACTTATGCGAATGCAATTCGCACGCATTTATGTGCTTGAATTCAAGATGGAACCTGTACGAATTTTTTGTGAAATTGCATCTTGTGTTTCTATTGGCTACATATAACGTTCTTGGCTGTGCAGATATTAAGCTTATCGAAAATTTTATGCGTGCACTAGTGAACGATTTATTTGGTGTACTATTTTCAAGCGTCAAATAAATCTCACATTATACACACTTAACAGGCATACGTTAAGAAAGGTGCAACTTGCTCACACATGATATACGTTTAATGAACCATGTACTGAAAAGCTGGAGCTTTATTGCAACCTTTAACGTAGGCTGCCGAATTCACAAACCTTCTATATTGTGTGGGTGTGTCATTATTTAGTTAGGGTCGCACGTAACTTGCCAGAAGTAGCTTAAATAATACCTTGCGAATACAAGTGGAACGACACAATTATTGCGAACACGGGCAGGCGTGATGCCTCACCCAAACTCTACATTATGTAAACAGCCCTCCGTGGCGCAACCACGTGATAATTAAAACTGCTTGCGAACTTGTCTTTTCAACACTAACACTGTGGTGCATTTACTTATGCTATAAGCATGCCGGTACATGTACCGACCAAAATGTGCAATTACACACTCGCGTATAGAGGTTGATGGACACCCGGACACTAGCTTTGCTTCAATGTGGCCAGATAATTCGGCCACGTGATAATGATATGAGTGTATGATTATTATTATATTATTGTTGTCATTGTTGTTGTTGTGTCTTATTGTGTTGCTTTTATTGCGAACGTCCAACTTGTCTATTCTCTACTCTGTCTATACTGTGTCGTTACGTAAGGTTTCTGAGATCAGCAAGCTTGAAGTTATTTTTGAATGCATGCAAATTTTTTCTACTCGCAATAAATGTGCGGCCATACGAGGCCTTCGTTCTATCTCTGTTGACAGAATGTCTTGAAAATCCAGTGCTAGAGCATTCTACAAATTTTACACCGTAATATTTCTTTCTCAACTTGAGTATATATCCATATATGATCTGGAATGGCTTTGCTAAGTCCAGCACTAACGCCACTGAGCGTGCCCAGAAAAAAATATAAGCAATTAAACCCATCGCTTCACTACACTCTTTTCAACACTGCTAGAATATTGTCTTTGTCATCACCTAACGGCCGAAAAAACCGCTCTGAGCTGTTATTTTTTTACAAGCTTGTTCGGGTAATATATTCTGCCCTTCTCGGTTGTAAATTTTCAAATTCTGCGTAAAGTATCCAGAGAGAGTTGACCATTGCATGGAGCTGCCAGCTTCTTCCCACACTCTATCCTTCACTGTTTACCTACTCTCTCCAACGTCAACTTTCTAGATTTGTTAAGTTTTTCATAGTCCACAGTCAATTTTTTATCAGTGAGGTTTGCCTTGTCCCAACGTAAATTTGCACATGTACAGATTCTTCCCATTTCTGTCTTTGAGGAAGCCTTTCACAGAGTTGTGTACATTCCACATTATTTTAGTCCCATTTTATGAATATCTACTTTTTTATTTATTGTTCCCACTGTGCGTTGATTTCTTTTTGTCTGCGCTTTTTTTGCTCTATTTATTGATTTGCTTTTCTGTGTACAGTCTGTAATGCATTGTTTCTTATTATTGTTTTATTTTTGCGTGCGCGAGCACGGAAGACCTTGTGGTTGTCCTGGATACGTTAAATAAATGATTGATTGATGATTAGTAGATTGAATAATAATAATAATATTGCAAATGCTTTGAGAAATAGGATGAAAATGTGGCTACAACGCGTCTTAGTAGCCAGCATACACGAAGCAAGTATTTCAGCTTCATCGAATACCTGTCTCAAAGGTCATGCACCTGCAGCTTTTTGGCCCCTCGGGGAGAATCTGAGCTCCCATGTCCCAAAAAACTCGCCTGACTGCACTGCAACTGTTAGCAAAGTATTTTGAGAAACTGCATATAACCATATGCATAGTTACACAAATTAATGTGATGTCAAGTTTTACCCCGTGATAACTGTAAATAATTTTACGCAATCCGACGAATGAAATCGTCTGGTGCATCAGGGAATGCTACTGTGTAAAAAGTGGGGACCATAAGCTCCGTTTTTCAGGGTTGAACGCGATAGAAATATCATGTCCCTTGTGCGGAATTCAACCACTCAGTGTGTACTTCTAACTGTACGATGCAACTTTAACCATTTCAATTGTGAAACATTACTGTGTAATCGAGAAAAATGAAACTGTCTTTTTTCAATGAAGGTTTCACTCATGGCTGCATTTTGTGTAAAAAGGGGTATCATCGTTTGAACCACGAGCGATATTTTGTTGTCTTTACTGAGTTGCGCGAAAAAATCGGAGTACAAAAGGAAGACACCTGGACATACCGCACACTAACAACTGAAACTTTATTGGAGAAAACAGACATATATATGCGGTCACGAGAACACGTGCGGTGAAAGAAAACGATTAGATGAGCAGAGAAATTGTATTAATGATTCGCTGCCAGAAAAGCTACCTCCGCGGCAAGCAACATAACCGAGGGTTGCGCGACACATGAATCACCAGCTTTGTTGATGAGAGATGCCTCTTCAATTTTCCGTGCAACCTTGTCCCCGAATCTAACTATTAGCTATCGTATCATCAAACAAGGGCGTGCAGCTGCAATCTCTACAATGCGATGATAGGTTAGAGCAAGGTTGTCTCTTTAGAGAAGCTTTGTGATCCATAATTATAATATTGAATCTAAAATAAATACCACTTTCCACCCGACAGTGGAGTGCCGTACAGCGCACAATGTCCACACTGTGAAGAAAATGAATAGATGTCTACTCTGAAAATGATTAGAAAGGTCTGCTCATTTAATCAATTTTTTTTTCACTTCACGTGTTCTCCTGACCGCATATATATGTCTGTTTTCTCCAATAAAGTTTCAGTTGTTAGTGTGTGTTGTGTACAGGTGTGTTCCTTTTTTACTTGAATTTTTTTCACGCAACTAAGTTAAGATGAATTACCAACTCGCGCAGCAGACCGCGCTTCTCTATATTATGTGCGTAAAAGGATTTAGAAATTGCTATGCACTCACTACGCAGTCTTGAGGGAATACGTGCAGTAACGTTTGTTTCCATTGCAATGGTTGGCGTGTTAGTAATATTGGTAACAACGTGTTGTGATGCCCAATGACAATGTACGCTTGTATCATGCAATATTGCGGCAATATTGCGTGTTGTGCTGTGAAATCTGTATACACTTAGCGTGTGTTTGTTAAACAAGACAGTTATTTTTTTCTGCATTTCCAACTAGAGGAAGTTAATCTTGCTTTATTTCCAAGCGTACGCATTGTTGTGTGGTAGAGCACTTACTTTCCATGCAAATGGCCTGCATGGTTTTGATCATCACTCAGATCTGAAAATATTTAATACGTGTTTTGTCAGCATTTTTCTCAGTTTGCGGCGACGGACAAGAAGATTTTTCACTCAGAACCACCGACGTTTACGCCGGAAGTTCTGCGGAACGATCTCTTTACCTCTGTTGCGTTAATGATGCAGTATTGGTAGAACGGAAAGTTGGTTACATGTACAAAAGACGCTTTTAGTGACTAGTTGGCACGAAATATCGCTAATAGCCTCCAATTCCACGCGCACAGAGACCTATAGAAACCAGTTTTAGCAGTCACGCTATAGGCCATTCCTAGTCACAATACTTGTTCGCGACAAGCTTGCAAGCAAACCAATCACTTTTGACCGAACTCCATCAAAATTGATTAAGTCCTTTAAAATATTGAGTGCACACGCATTTCAAACGCTCAACAGCTAGCCATTATTTATTTTTGACTCACTCTGGTTTAAAAAAATGAAAAATTCATTTACAAAACTCGAATAGCAATTGAAGTTTTTTCATGCTCTTTATCTTTGTCGAGGCGCAATTGATAAAGCGAAATATTTACTTTCACGGAGCAATGTCTCAGTACGCGTTGACCATAGGCTCAAGATAAGAGAAATCGCATTAAAAAGACGTACTTCAAAGTGGTTTTTTTACCAAAACAATCAGAGAATGAAACCAACTACCTTCAAGCATTGTCTCTACCATCTCAAAATATTTGTTTTATTCCATCTTAGAATGAGTGTGTTGTATTTTTTTTATATATGTATTTGTGTTGTGGATTGTGATTGAGACGACTTCGATTACAAAATTGGCCGACTAGGTACCTTTTTTTGTATTGCGATTTTTGTAAATGCTCCGCCATTGTAATACCCAATGGTTCTGTGGATAATTAAATAAATAGGTAAATGAATAAAGTCTCGATAAATAACCAATAATTTAAGCACAAACAATGTATCACTTAGGAAAAAAGTGAACTAACAGTGACTTGTGCCCACAACAAACTTCAAATATGTTGCTAAGTCACATATTTAGCAATAATTTCTTCAGAAAAATTCGAGATATAATGAGGATAACATGAACAAGTCTGTGCAGGGGATATGTTGCGCCTTTGTTCTGGAGGCGATGGTGACTGCATGTAGACCCTTTTAACAAACAGCCATATTTCTGGCTCAAGAATGATTTGTGGGGCTATAATTTATGCCGGCGACACAACTGAACTAGTATAGATGAATCATCTGAATAGGTATATATAAAGGTATCCATATAAGGCCGTATTTACCCTATGTGTAAGCTTACATATATTGGCAGATATAGATTGCTTCGGAAGGACCAAATAGACCGCAGAACCGATATGCCGTTGGTTTATTGTTAATAGAACGAGATTAAAATATATACAGAACGTGCTTCGGGCCCTTCTTCCTCGTCTTCGAGCTCCATCTTCAATCTGTTTTGTATATCTTCCCGCCGACCAGATTGAACCAAAGCAACTTTTGAGAGAACACAACAGTTGAATCACACCCTTGACCAGTTTTCCTTCATGTGTACGAAGCAAGGATGTTCTCACTAGTCCATCCTTGCCTAGGAACATTTTTTCGACTTTGCAGAGTTTCCACTGTGCTCTTTTTCACGCTTCTCTAAGCAGAAGTACACCTCCTTTTTGTATACTTGTGTGATCCTCTTTTTTTTCTGGTACATTGAAGCTCTCTCACGTACTCCTTTTTCAATCTGGTCCACTATGTTATCATTGCAGGTTTTCTTGCACTCCAGTAATTCAGCAAACTGTGTTCTCCGAGTCTGTTGTCTTCCTACGTTTTCATTGCTTGCCTGTCTCCTATAACGTCCGCCGGTGTGATGGGCTGTGTCTCGTTAGGATCATCATACACATAAGTAAGAGTCCGGTTGTTAATTACTCCTTCTACTTCAACAACCACAGTCTGTAGTTCTTCTTCATCCAAATGTCAAGCACCTATAGTTTTTGCCATGGACGCCTTAAAGCTTCTTTCATAAAATTTTCCCCACGATGGAGCTAACTCTACAATAAACTTCCATTTTATTTTCAAGCTACTGGTATATGTTTCACCCTTTAATCTTCCATCTTTATTATCTTGTTCATCTCTTTCTCAGATTTCTTGAACGCTCTTGCATCATCACTGTGAATAGTTGTACACAATCCTCTTCTACCTACGAATATTCTGAATGCTTTTATTAACGCTCCTCATAACATCAATCAACTACAGTTGTACGGCTCTTGTTACTGCACATGTAAATATCATAATGTAAATCTTTGTAGTTTTGTCGCCTTTCTCCTCTCGAGCATTCAGCGGTCCAGCAAAGTCTATACCAACTGTGTCGAATGGCTTCGTCTGTCTTATCCTGTCATCTGGTAGTAGTGAAACTTCTGCCATTGGTCTAGAAATAAACCTCCTACATGTGATGCATTTCTTTATGACATATTTCACCATCTGTTGGCTGCACACAATCCAAAACCTCGTTCATAGATGTGTCAATGTTGCCGCAACGCCATCATGCATTGTTACTTGATGCGCGTTAAGAACTAGGAGTTCTGAAAAAAGACTTTCTCTTGGTAAAACAATAGGATGCTTTGCATCAAAGCTCAATTCACTCCGCTGAAGCCTCCCTTTAACTTTTAGTACACCTTGATCGTCTTCGAAGATGTTCGCGCCGTACAGTTTCATGTTGTCATATATTTGTGTCACTGCACTTTGTAACGTTTTCTGCTGCTGCCTTGTCAGCAGAAACTCTGCCTTGTCCAATTCTTCTCCTGTGAGTTAGCCTGTTTTCTTTCTTTTCATCGGTTTCCTATATAACGCATGACCCACGCGGTAACTCTTCACGCTTTCTTGTACGATCCAAACCTGTTCACACCCATTATCTTTTCTTGACTCGTGGTGGTAGTTAAGCTTGCTACGGTCTTTTCGTCGTCTTTGTTGTCATCACTGTCCGCTTCTTGCATCATGTCATAATCGGGCCTTTGTTTTTCATTCTTGATCCACGTGAGGCCTTTCCACCATAATTCACTGTTCAGCAAACGTTTCATGTTCTTGCCTTTTGTCATCAAATTACCGCTTGATGCGGCATGTAGCGTACAAATTTGTTCTGCATATCTGATCTAGCATCTTCTTCGACGTTTTCTGCTATTTCTTGCTCGAAGTACTCTTGGATAGCTTTGTCACAGGCTGGAGGTCATCTTTATTCTCGTATAATTTTTTCGTCACCTAGATAAGACTCTTCTCGGCAATAGTGTTGTTGTCACCCACTGTTACGTTTTCCTTCCATGGTAGTCGCACTTAGTATCTTCCTGTGTTGAACTCCATTGTTTGTCATACATACTCTAGCACATGGTCATCGCTCATATTTGTTGCTGGTTTCTCATTGATTTTCATGTTTTCCAAGTCCCATTATCGCTGCAGTTAGTCGACAGTCGTGTCCGACTTGGCATTGCCCTTGAGTACCATAACAGTCAATGATTTCATTGGCAAACAATGAAGTCCAACAGGACCTTGAACCGTCCACCCCAACATTGTTTCTGTTGCCATTACTTTTGAATGAATCTCGCGAATGCCACCAGTGACTACGGCCTAGTAGTAATCTGCTCCAACTAATATCGAAACTTCCAATTTTTTCCTTCTTTATCCTTTGCTCACTGTCATCAGTCAAACAAATTCGCATCAATCTTGCTCTTTCGTGTGTTGTCAACAGTGGCGATGGTAGCACGTCTCAGGGTATAGCTTCAATATTTAGCACCTCAATCGTTACTTGCTCCGAGGTGGGCTCCTTCCTCAGGCTGACCTCGACGACTTTCATGTCTAGTTCCATCTCTCCTCCTCCAAATGATTCTACGATAATCCTTTCGGATCTTTTTACCTTGTACGCTAGTTTTCTTGACAATGTTTTGAGGATGAACGTCCTCTGGCTCCCATTGTCCAGCAGAATCCATGCGTAGCACACACTGTCTTCTCCCTCCGTCCACGAAAAGGCTGTCTGCAGTAGTATGCACTTGCGTTCACCAGACTGCTGTGTGTGCATGTTGCAGGACTTGCTGGTGTCTAATCGGTCAGGTTGCGCGCTTATACGTACTTACTTGTTCGACATCATCACCGCTTTGCTGCTATGCTCACATTCCTGCATTCCTGCAAGCGTACGTGGCCGACACAGAGATGTCGCGTGCCTTCCCTTGCATGTTTTGCAGCGTGCGTTAGCGCGGCATATCTTCGCCGTGTGGTGAGGTCTGGTGCATCTAAAGCACTTTCGCTCCCATTGCACTTATTTCTTCTATTGCATAGTATTGCTTCTTCTGCAAACTTCCGTGTAGTGTCCAGTCACCTCGCAGAAGATGCATTTTTTCATCGAGGTGCTTTGAAGCGTAGATAATCTAGTCCGCCTCATACTGTGCGGTGTCAGGGTCACGTCGTATTTTTCCTCTCGAGTTTCTTCTCTGCTGCGTATATATATCTTTAACAACTGCATAATTTCTTTCAAAATGCTCGAGTTGTCTCTTAACTCTAAACCGATTTCATAGTTACTGGTCTGTTGTCTCTTTTCTCTATCTCCTTCATTTTCATCTCCACCCTCATATCCACCGGTAGCACAGATTTTCAACAGGAGCTATCACTGTGGCGTAGCTGCCCATTTCCACTCCTTACGACTTCGATGCTCGTGTGTTTACTTGCAACGATTGGAAGAGTTTTTTCAACCCATTTACATTTTAGGACTCTTCACTGCTTCCACGTTTACTAGCTATTTTATGTAGGTCTCTCTTAAACTATCTTGTCGCCCGAAGGTTTCTTTCAGGAGAGCTACTGCAGGCTCGTAATTCTGATCAGAAAACTGCAAACCTTCAATTGGAGACTCAGCCTCCCTGCTCAGAGACGCCAGAAGGTAATTAAATTTTTTATTCTTCGGCATGTCAAATCTGTTATGCACCGATGTCTCGAGCTGATGCCAAAACCTCGGCCATGCTATTTTTTCCTATCAAACTTGATATCTCAAAACGAGAAAACTTGACAAGCTCTTGCGTCTCCGAGATTTGGTTAGTACATTGCACTGAGCTCGCCTGTTCTGTGAATATTCTCGTAGTCAGTTGCGTCATTTGTTCTAACTCGCGTATTTGCTCCTCTATTTTTGTCATTGTGGTGATGATCTTCATCTCATACTGCAAAACTCTTTCAAATTCTGCCTCCGTGTGTTCTTCAATGAGCGGTCCAATCTGTTCGTCAACTTGTCTTAGCGTCTGTGGCACGCTCTTCATCGGCTTTGAAAGTGTCATAAGTTGTGCTCGATTGGCGTCTTCTTCTATCTTCTTATCAATTTCGCTCGTAAGCGTTTTCACAATTGCTCAAAGCGTCTTCCGCTTCTTCAATAGGATCTCTTTACTCATGCTTAAAACGTGTTGAAACAGCTCTTGCCTGTGTCTGTGCCTCGACAACCGTCATCAGTCATGGTCCTTACCTCGACGGTTCATCCTTAAGCCAGACGCCGCTGTTTCGTTCTTCAATCTGTTGTTGCGAATGGGGTCGAAGTTTTTGCATCTGTCCTGAGATATCCTGGTCACGGCACCATGTCTCAGAAGGACCAGAGAGACCGCAGAAACGATACGTCTTCGATTTATTGTGGACAGAACAAGATTTAAAAATATACAAAGCGGGCCCCTGGCTCCGTCTTCTTCCTCGTCTTCGAGCTCCATCTTCAATCTGTTTTCTATACAGATGATTGCCATAAATGGCCATATACACTAACGTCCATGTATTAGTATATAAGAGACTAGATATATCATGTTCTATACGGCCCATATATGTCTAAATATGGAAGTGAGCGTATAATGTTATATAAGGCCCATATATAGGGATTCCATATAAAACCTGATATGCCCAATTCCTGATGTAGCCATATATGGCGATTTTTATATAGGTCCATATATGGGATTCTCGTAAGGGTATACATGCTTCACCATGCAACGCGAAATATTGGAGTTATAATGCGTGGTACAAGCCTTCATTGCAAACGGGCGTCAGAATATGTGATTACCATAATGGTTCCACGGTTAAAAGTCAGTACTCAACCTAAGGTGAAGTATAGTGGATGCATTGCAAGTTCAAAAAGGTTTCACTCACTAAGTGTTTGAAATGCGTACTAGGAACAGAATGTTGCTATCGCATTCAACTCCTAAAAGGGAAGCTTTAGGGTACCCTAATTTTCTTAACACCATGAAACATCGGCCAGTTCAATGTCATGCCAATCTATTTTCGCTTGCCACATGCGACATTCTAACGTGCAATGGGTAGAGTACTGACAGGATTTAGGAAACCGAGATCGGTGACTATCGGATAAAAACTGTAAAGCATAAATACAAGTATTTCAGCAGTAACCGAAGTCATGTGTTCTACTTGGCAGTTTGGCATTTTTCAACAGAGCAATCCCAAGTCTTGAAAATGCTTTAGGAAAGAACCCAAGGCTGCCATAAAATGGCGGAATATCCACTGTCGCTGCATTTGTGACTATTTGGTTTCGCAAGAATTTAATAAACACTGCATATGTTCCCGTATGATACAGGTGTCATGTCGTGTAGACATCAATGGCAGTTCTAGTGTTAGCCTCATGTTACATCACTTTTCGCGACTTTACGTTGTTATTCCTATAATTTAGCAAGTTATGATCAAGCGTTGCGTGTGCCTGGAGTAGTACACTAATAGATAGAACTTGCAGTATTCACAACACCATACCGTAAAAGGAAAATTGTTTGATAATACTGACATCTGTGCATTATATGGAGTGTTTACCTCTCGTCAGGCCATTATTGAACATTTCAACCCCAATGTAGCCGACGATCCCGGTTAGCCTATGATATGTGCAAAGTTTCTACACTTTCAAACGCGGCGATAACCTCGCCACACTCATCCCAATGCGAAAATATGCAGCATCGGCCGTTGTTCACCGAGTACTCATCGTGAAAATCGCTTCCCACAAGGCTTGAGTGATATAACATACGTTTCTTTACCTAGATTGTTCAATGAATTTACCATATTTGCTAAATTATTACTTGATTACAATAAAATCTGGACCGATTTTGAAATTTAAAATAGGATAGGTATGCCCAAGACGTGAGACAGCTCATTCAAACGTCCCCAGCACGCTTTTGTAAGCATAAATTTTATTCTATGAAACTCGCGTCTGGTGAAGTACCACATCAGACGGGTGCTTATTTCGAACCCCTGGGGTTGTTGGACCAGCATCTAAGATGAAGAAAGAAAAGGTTAACGAGGCATATGTTTTAGGGGCAAAACTCCTTATAGTGGCACCCGTTCGTCCCCCGTAGTATGTAACAACTATAACATTTTGACCTCCAAAGTGGTGCCGGTGAGAGACTTCTTCTGTGCGTTGTTGAACAATAAAAAATAGTGCTCAATGTACATGTCAATGACTGCTAATGGGGAATGAGAGAAAGGAGCATTCGGCTTTTAGTTAACGCGCAGGCTGCGATCACCATTAGCAGCCATTAGCACTATCTGACAAAAAAGGGTTGCTACGTTATACTCGCTGGGTGTAACCTCCTTAGCTTTAGAAAGGTTTAGCGAGCGTTCGGCCGCAGGGCCATGAATACAGTAAATTAGTATATACCATGAACTCGAGGTGGTTAAAAGTGGGAAGTGGACCCGAAGCGCAAGCCGTAAGAAAGTGTGCGTGTGCCACCTCTCGTTTAGTCCTTGGAATGTCCGCTGGATGGCGGTGCTTCTATAAGGGGAATATATGATGAAAAGATGCGAGATGGTGGTACTTGGAGTGTTGGATAGATGAACGAACGGACACATAGACAGATGCATGAATGGGCGCATGAACGGACGCAGGGGCGGCTGCATGAACGAACGCAGGGACGGACGCACGAAGAGACGCACGCACGGACGGGCTGATGGACGCATGGACGGTCACACTGACGGACGCATGGATGAACGGAAGCAAGAATGAATGGACGGACGAATTCTTCGCCCCACTCTCCATCATTCCCTCCGTGGATATGCTGCCATTTTTTTGTTCACTTGTTGATAGTGCTAACTCCACATAGGACTTTAATGGGGGTAAAACCAAACTCATTACCTATGAAGTTTGACAAAATATTACTGCAAGTTGAACATGAAATGCCACAGCACAATATTGATGCATACTTAGTTACGCTGTCATCTACATTATAGTGTCTGGGCATCTAGTACGCACTATATAGGAGTAGATTATGAGTATCAGAAACATCAATGTAGAAAACAATCACAATCTCATACCGTTGATAAAAGTGTTCTGATACAACACGCATTAGAAGAAAATACATCGCCCTTAAGGCTTTCGTCTCTTTTGCTATCTTTTATGACCTATGAGTTCCTGTGGTTTTGAGATGCTTGAATGATGTCAATACTTACCTAAAAAAGAACTGGCTTGACCTGAAAAAAAATATCGGCAGATCCCAAGTACCAGAGAATCGACCTTATGCAAAGCATGAGGAAAGGTGACCGTGTCGCAATTTTTTTATTGAGCGACACGTCATGAACTGACACCAAATATATGTGCAAATTTCGCACGCACAGACATATGTTAAAGAGTTGCAGATGTTCATTTAACCAGTTGTTTGCACTTGTGCAACGATGCCAACTGTGACGCGCGTATTAACAACACCAGAAGACGGTATAAAGCGCTGATGATCACGAGGACGCTGGGCCTGAACGCTGCTAAATAAATCAACTTCAGCGCATGGCAACTAACCAGAATTGACGTTAACCTGACGTGATGGCTGTATCAAAGGGCAACATACGTAATGTTTATAAAGTTGGGTAGGCAGCACTGTGACTACAATTGACGTTTCACGAAGATTATCGTCTATTTGAAAAGTTGCTCTGAGACCTGGCGTAGCTCTGAGGTACATTGCTTCATTGCCACGCAGAATGCTTAGGTTCGATTCCAGCTGAGACCCTGACATTTGTTTTCTTTCCATTCGTCGGGTTGACTCACCGATGTTGGGTATTTCTTGACGCTCGTACGTTAAAATTGCCCATTTGTGTTGTCATCGTTCCTGGGTATATACTGAGTGTCTATCACCCGTGGCACATGACCGCATACCAGTTGCACATACCCGCCCTAGGTATGTGCCACTGTCTGGCAGGAAGTGTTTGACGATGTACGCAACGAGATTGCGACATTATTCATGTCTTCACCAGCGCGTCACCTTCGTCAGACAATCTTACCCTCCCATACACTTTTTAGTTCCCGCCACGTTAAGGGGGTGACCATGAGAGCATCCAAACGTAAGCGGCTAGATAGTTAGATACGCTCCAAATCACCAAATTTCGCTAAGAAATGGTTCGCAATTAAAAACTAAGTTGCTACAAATATATGTGTGGCTTGGTTTCTGTAGAAATGAGGTCTACTCAATCTCTTATACGAACTGTTGTAGTGTGTAAGAGGACGACTTATCAAACCCGTATAGTCGCCGTAGGCGTCAGGGTAACAAGATTGAATAAAAAGTCATTGTGACGTAATGACACTATAATCCTTTATTTCAATACTGTCAGTCTGCTTTGAAGACCAAGGCAGGCAAAAATACTAATAGAAAGGTGAGCATGTAACGGAATGCGCACGTTGCAGAGTTTGACGGCATTTCATACAAGGTAATATCGTCCTCTATAGTGCAACACTGGTGTTCACAGCTGTTGTTCTCTCTAATAGAACATTACTACTTACAAAAAATGATGTGACGTGATACTTAATCACATATTTAAAAAATATCTGACGCTATCTTAAAACAGCTGGGCTCAAGTGACGTGATGACTTGGTCGTAAGACATCACCTTTTATTCAAAGATAAGCCGACCTCGGTGACTTTTCAAAATTACAGTGTTTGAAGACTGCTTTAAGAAGATGGAAAAGGATGAATGTATGAATACAATCGATTCTAAAGAGAAATCGCTTTCAAACTTCAGCCATCGTACGAAGATACTTGCATTTATTCGCAGCATGTGACGTTCGCCTCAATACATTTTATTTCATATTATTACAGCTAGGATTGATTGCGTGCCTTTTTGCTTTTTTTCATTCTCCAACCCATGATGGCAAAGCTGAAAAAACATTAAACGGCAGATTTATCTTTTGTTTTCAGGCACACTTGTTCTACCCAGTGCTTCAAATAGTGCGTGCTACTAGAGAGAGGAATGGGCTACCAACGCTTCCTGGTGTTTGTTTCGTTCAAGGCCTTCTTGACATGCCTCTCTATTGTCGGTAAATATATAAATATGGTTCTAAGTGTCCAACTTTTTTCTTATTTTTTCCGAATTTCACGTATCTGGCTTGTTGGTTTTTGAGAAAGCTTTAGATTTAATGTGAGTCTCCTATTCAGAGAAATCACATGGATGGCTAAAAGTGAATTCACAAAGCATGACCAGCTTCCTGCAGGCCAGCGTGAAGTTTTATTGAAGCCGCCTGCAATATGCCGTGGAATCTCATAATATTTTAACCGCCTCTCTATTTAAGTTCCTGGGTTGGTGGAAGGAGGAATTTTTTGTGAACACGGTCGAAAAAGTACTGAATGTGGGGTAAATAATAGTAGACATGGTGGAAACTTTAACGGTGATAATTGATGATGACGACGAGTGGAAAAAAGGCCGGCAGATAGTTGTGGTTGGCGAGCGAATGCAGGCTAATGGTGGCGATGTGAAACGTGTTTGGTGGTTGGCTTGATGCAGAAGCTGGATAAATGCAAGCTTCGTTATTGATGGTGACATAATGAAAAAGTAGATGACAGTATGTGAAATTACCTATTGGTAGTGTTTTACTCTGAAATGCGCAGAGAAATATGGTTACGGTCGAAAGAAACCAAGACCGGGGATTTCGATTTCTATCAAGCTTTTTTTTGTTCCTGCGGTGTTAAAAACGCTTCAGTTTTTGTGGACTGTAGAATGCAGCCATGAATATTTACATTTCGTTCACATACTTACACCTGTTTCACATGCGCATGTCTTGCTTTGTTGTGTTGTCTAGAAGGCTTGAAGTGTCGCTTTCAACACCGGCAGTAAATGAGTTACATCACCGCACAGTTGACGAGAAATAAATGAGCTTTTTTCACAGTTTCCGCTTTCAACGGTAGACTAGAGTACGCAGTCACTTGATGTCGCCACGCTAGGTACGCAATTCTGGCAATTCTTGCACACTCAATTACTTGAGTCGTACTCTGAAATTAACAATGTGTGTGCGACGCTGAAATGCATAAACTTTTACCTTCGACATGCGTCGAGACAAGCCCCAACGAGTGTAACTTACACCGTTCTATTGTACCCCCAGGATTTCCACTAAAGGTTGTGCACACCAACCAAGCCCGTACAAGTGTCACCCACACCACTGGGTTTACGAATACAGAATTTCTACGAGTAAGATTGACAATACAGCATAGCTGTGGCATCGTTTAGCCTGAAATAACCATTTTTTATTGTGTTCGGTGTCCGTGCAAGAAGCGACGAACATCAATGCGACGCCGTTTCAGCACTTCCAGCAAACGTACGCCTCCGCTTATCGCGAGCAGCTGGTCACACTTGCTGGTACTCATCTGGCTCTTATGCAAGAACACAGACTTGTCAATTCATATGCTAACTGAACCAATATGATAACATATAGTTTCCGGCGCACTGCAATTGTTTTGGACAAGCCGTTATGTAGTTGTTGCTGATGATAGAGCTACAGCAGCAGTTCCGAACGACTGCACTGCACGTACGTTGCGCAAAAAGAAATCACAATACTCATTTAATTGTGTGGGCGTATCTATTAAATAAGCCTAGATGAGTCACATAGCCTGAACAGATGTCACCCTTTGATACGAGTAAGAAACGAATTTTAAACTTGACAGTAACCGCCGGTAAACTGCACCTGCTCCTCAGTACACTTGATTTTTACAGCGAAAGCTGTTGAGAGATTAAAACTCGGGTCACGCGCGGCGCCGTAGTTATCCACCGCTGCCACCACCGCCGCCGGTGTCCGTCACCACCATAACAGAAATAAGAAGAAAAATCAAAGCATATCCGCGGAGGGAATGATGAGTCGGGCTAAGCGTTCGTCAGCTCATCCATGCTTCGGTCCGTCCGTTCGTTCTTGCTTCCGTACGTCCGCGCGACAATTCATGCGTCCGCTCATCTGTCCGTGTGTTCATCCATCCGTACGTCTGCGCGTCCGTCCATCCATACGTCTGCATGAGTGTCCATCTTCTAGTATGTCTCTCTGTCCATTCATGGGTCCATCTAGGGAACACTCTAAGCACCGTCCTTTCGCATCTCGCATCTCCTGTGGCACATACCCGCTCCACGCGTCTGTTCATCCGTTCGTCCGTCTGTTTATCTGTCTGTCCGTCCGTCAATGCGTCTGTTCATGCGTTCATCTAGTGAACACTCCAAGTACCGCCATCTTCCATCTCGCATCCCGCTGGCTAGGTACGACATTAACGGAGGATGAACAGACCTATGCCTTAAAAAGCTTCGCTCCTGAGAGACCTAATACCAAGGGTTCAGAGGATACCAAACCCGGGTACGCTGTGAGCCGGGTCCATTGCGTACTAGCCCAGTATTCTATCGCTGAGCTACACCGGTGCTTGAGAATTGTTGTCAAACTTGCCTTAGACAGGCTTGATGTCGGGAAAGGAATAACGTTAATATGAGTGATAAAGCGTTTTAGAACACAGAAAGACCAACCAGGAGTTACGCAGTGCGAATAGTGTAACGAGTTGGTCGCCTGATGCTCCAACCCACTACAAAAGATTGTGCTTGATCACCTATTAGTTGATGCGCATACCCATTTTAATTACGATTCCTCATCGTTGTGACACAATGCATGAACAGCTGGAACGAAATACCTTTAATTTTTACTCAATAGCACGCTTCTCGAATTACGAAGGATAGCATAGAAAATGCCTGCCTACTACTTAGACATTATTATTATTATTATTATTATTATTATTTTATATTAATAATAATATTATTATTATTGCTGTAGTGGGTGCCCGGCAAGTTTGCTTGCAGTAGTTTGGGTTTATTGAATGTGCATAATATAGTAGCAAGTGCACATCTTGTCTATCTCGAGTGTGCGTCAAACAAAAGAGATGTTGAACGGTCATTTAGTACGCTGATCAGTCATTTTACAGTGAACTTGCATTTGTCAGCTAAGGGCAGTGTTTAGTGTATTATGTTGGGAAGCGGAAGATTATACGTTAGAAAACTCATGCTAGTGTCGTTCTTTTCTTCACGGGTTAATTTTTTTGCATTGCTATCTTTAAAATCATATTTTCTCTTTAGTGGCAGCTCGTCATGATGGTTTTGACGCCGTTTCACGCTCCAACATTGTCGACACTTCAGCATCCACCATATGCCAGCATACATCATACGCCACAAATATTTTCAGCACCAAAATTTACCACGATGGTGGATGATGCAATGCACCATTCCTATAGTGGACGTTTTTTTCGATAGGGAGATATTCACTATTTTAAAAATTTATCGCTTTTTATCCCACCCCACCTTAATAATATATATAGGAATATTATTATATATGGAATAATATATATAGGTGAAAACGGGACGTCTGATTAGAAGACACCCGCTTGTGGGCACTGTGGGTCAGTCTTGCAAAGCGGAGCATCTTTTAGTATGAAGATAATGAGGTATGACCAGTGACCACTTTCGGCCATCATATGTAGTTGCTGCGATAGAGGAGAGAAATGCGGATCTCGAAAATAATGTTCGAGAAGCAGCAGAAGTCTACGGGCTGGAAAGAATTCGCCGAAGAACGCTGATCCAGTCAACCTCACGTTGCTGAGATGCCTTGTTGCACCCTGCTGGGAACAAAATCACCTCATCCATGGCAGGCAGCCCGGCCGAACTTTGGGTTGATACAGGGAAGTGTGATAATGCGTCGGTATTGGTGTGACATCGGCAAGACATGTTGACAACACGCAGATACGAATCTTACTACCGTAATGCGCAGTAGCCCGACAGCTAAACAGCCAGAAGGGTCCTTCAACGTGAATAGCCAACAAAAGACATGAAGACCTGTGACTACGTTGAAAAAGCGGCCATATTAATGAGGTTTCAATGCATCTAAGGCCCAAATTATAGCAAGACACCTCTGGTCTATCACAGAATTATTCTTCTCTGCTTTAGTAAGGCTACAGCTTGCGTACGTCACCACGTACCCTGGGAATTCTGATTTACGCTAAGCGAGAATGGTGTGGCAAACATCAATGGTGTCGGTGTGTAACTCAATCAGTGATATACGGTAGAAGTCATGCAGGATTGAAGTTTGGGTTTGGATGCAGGATTGGACTTTTCGAATCACTTCACAGAAGTTCATTCAAGAGTGATGTGGTCATCTCTAATTCTAAACAAAGCAGCAAAAATACAAACAGGGGCTCCAAATCTTTTCGAGAGACGCAGATAGAGGAAAGTCTGCAACTGCCCGAAACTTGGCAGCGTTTGGAAGAATACAATTTTTGAAGATGACATGGCAGAAGATGGTGAGCTGCCTTGCGCCGAAGCAGAATTTATTCCAGTTCAGCTGAAGGCCAGCATCAGTTAGGTACTGCAGTGTTTCCGCTAGCCTGCAGAGATGTATGGGAAAGTCTGGTAAAAATATAACCATGCCAACTAAGTAGCACATGCACATTTTCTACTTCAGACCATGCTATACATTGTTGATCATTCACTCGAATGTCGAGCGAATGTTGCAAAAACCAAAAGGTATGACACGCAATTCGTAAGGGAGCTTAGGTGTGATCAAAGTCGTTTTAGGATGGCATTTAAGGTACCATGGCGACTTGCCAATAGCCGCTTCGTAAATTGATAAAAGAGAAAGGTTCTGCGCCTGGGAGGCAATGAAGGGCATTGTCAAACTTGGTGAAATGTTATCGTCTTTTCAGTGAATTTGTTAAAACGACGGTGATTAACAGAGAAGCGAGAACCAGTAATTTTTTTGGCGAGAACGACTGGAGATGCCCAGGTGTCATTCGAAGGCTGGATGACGATACGCTCGGGTATGTCAGCAACTTGGTCATTGAAAACGTTGTGCCATGTCGTAGACACACGTAATGTCTTTGTTGCAGTGGCGCATTGGTACCCGAGTCAATGCTCTGACGTACAGCTAGCGTGTGGTGGAGGGAAGTATGCTGGCAGTCAAATAAGAAACGGAACTTGTGCAGGCGCCTTTGAAGCTAGGAGCATTGCGACACAGCTAATGTGTAGATTATGAAGCTGCTCTTTACTGCATGCATAGTAGTCTGTGGCGGAAAGGCACACGTAACTCCGGCGACTTCGTTTTCCGTCGACAGACCAGCCAGCATATCAATGGTTGTAAAAGGGTAATGAATGTAAACGTGGTCGAGCCACTCACCACGAAGCAGTGTAACAGGATATCACAACTGGTTCGAGACGAGAAGTCTGCTGGTGCTGTCATGAATTCCCGAAAATGTGTAAGGCAATGGTGAAGACTTGCGACGAATAAAAACGGCAAATGACATAACAAGAGCGTTCCTTTCAGCACAAGCATTGCAAGATTCGGAGGAGAGGGCAAAGGAGTGTGATGGTATGATAACGTCAGCCGTTATAAATATTTATCCCCGGTTTCAAGAGCGTCAAAGAACGGGGCGTCGCAAAGTACTTCGAATGCCTTCTGAGCGCTAGTAAAGTTGATGACAGCCTTATTAGCGGAGACAAAGACCCAACTAGGAATTAGGTCGTGAGAGCAGGGATTCAAAACTAGCAGTTCGACGATGTAAAGGAGGCCGTCAATGAGAACGATAATAGTACAGGCAGCGGCCGGTGTCACGCACTCTGCGTTTTCTGTATGAAGCAACGTGCTCAGTGGTAGCTTCCTAGCTTTCGTAGCAAGTGGCCCAGTTTTGCATTGATAACTGAAAGAGCAGCACCCGTGCCGAAAAGGGGAATGCAGTGAGGCTGCCGACATATCCATCAGGAATATTCCTTGGGGGATAGAGAAGCCTTGTTCCTTTCACATACGACGCAGTTCCTGGCTCTGGAACTTAGTAATTAGTTTTCCTGCATGGCCAAGAATATTAATGACGCACGAGTGATGATCAGCCGTGGTTAGCAGGAGGGTGGTGTCATTGTACGATGATATCTGGCCGTGGTTCTCAGATACTGAAGAGGCATAAGATCCAATTCGAAGATTTGAAGGTACCTCTGGTGGTAGAAAGGGTCTCGCCGACAGCAAAATTGCACAACTTAGAGGGGCAGGTGACAGGCAGAACAGACTGAATGGTTTTCGGAAGCAGGCATTCTTTTCTATTCTCGAGATACATTGTCTAATCAAACCGCAGAACGCAGTCACATTGATGGTTGCGATACAAAGGTATGAAGAGGAGGCCGTGCAGCAATTGGAGCATAGCTTCATGGCACATTTACCTCTGCGCAGGCAGCAGGAGTCAGCAACCGCGAAGTGCCGCGGACAGATGACAGAGCCGTGCTGGCAGACTTGCTCTCGGGTGACCTGGCGAATGTTAGCTGGCAGAGGTGACGGTTCTTGGCCAACTGTTAACAACAGCGAAAGATTGTGAGTGACCTCCGCACAGATAACCTGTCCTTCATCTGAGATAGCAGTGACTGATAGTCGGGGGAGGTAGTCAGGCTCGTGATGGTGTCGCCCTAAACGTTAGGGCGCCGCGTGAAGAGACGTTCTATTCGGAGCTCATCAAAACTCTGGCATGGCAGGAGAAGTTTAAAAACTTCGAGAGCAGCATTCGAAAGGCGTCATCGGAAAATGCCCTTCATGATACTGCGTACCTTCTCAGGTTCCGCCATCGTCGCCGTAACACGCCGGCTGAGGTCGAGCATTGCCTCAATGTATATGCTCAATGTCTCACTACTTTCTTGGAAGTGGCTTCATAGTCGTTGTTCTGCTCCACGTATGCGCAAACCAGGGAATTTGAAAACAGCTGCCATGCCCGTTTCGAAAGTGGCCTAAGTGGGGATATCGGCCTAATGGTTTTAAGATTGAAGCATCTTAAGCCGTTAATCGTATGTACCATGTCCTAAGAGTGATCGTATAAGCGAGTTGCATTGCATTGCATGTAAATAAAAATGATGTCACAGCATATATACCGAGTGATTGATGATGAGGGCGGTGAAGCCTGCATCAGTCCGTTCATTCGTGCATCCTTCTGTATGTCCTACAGTTCGGGCGTTCGTGCAGCCGTTCATTCATGTATCCGTCCATGCGTCCACCTGCTCGTTCGTCCGTCCATTCATGAGTCCGTCCGCTTCACCCTACTGGCCATCATTCACCTCTTGGATATGCTGCGAGTTTTTGTACAACAGCTTGTCGACATCCGTTAAAATGAACATCACGGTACTGTGCTTCAAGGCGTCGTCCTATATGTTGGTAGAGCTCAATTTTGCATAGATTTTCAGCCAATTTTTCAAGTATTTCTTGTCGGTATCACTGAAAATCTCGGACTCCTGCCGATTCTGGGCACTGGGACACATGAGTGGTGAAGCTGGTGAGGGTGTTGAGACAGCGTCGTGAGGCATGACAAACGGTTACTTTTTTCTACGCAATTTTATGGCTGGGAAAACCTCAGCAACGTCCGTCCAAAAAATATTCGGAACGCGAGGCAAAAAGACGCAGTGACATCAAAACAATAGCAACAAGCGTTGCAGCAGCGTCAAACAAGGCAGCTCTAGCTCATGCCTCACACAAAACAGTCGTTGTGGCTGCATCAGTGGACCTCTTCGTTACAGAACATTCGTAATAGGAAGCTTCGCTTAAACATCATATTTTAATTACCAATAGGTAACGTATACTTGGAAGGTTTTCATAATATAAATCTTGGAACGTTATTGTATTTGTAGCAATCAGAATATTGTTGCAAAAATAGATTGTATTCATTATGTTTTCCAAAATCGAGCGGTTATGGGAAAGAAAAGTGAGTGACCGCAACTTTTCAGGTCTGACACACGTTAATTCTAGAATTGTGCAGTCAACATAGGATCATCAGACAAAACGCCAAGGAACATGGGATAAATAAACATAACCTAAATTCGTTGTAACCTGAAACTTTGAGCCGAACTACAATAAAAAGCCTCGAACCTCGATATTCGTTCTCTCGATTAGATTTCAACTTCGCCAACCTTGTGCGACATTATTCTGATAATAAAATGGTGTTGACAAAAGAGCGCTTCATGTTCCTGTTGACCAATCATACTACATCTCCAGTTCTTAAAATATATTTGTGAGAAAGGTAAATACCATGGTATTGGTATTCAGCTCCGTTTACAAAACATGATGTGAAAAAAGTGCTGACACACATAATATGCATCTCCCATGAAATATTTTATATAATTACGGTTTCGAAAATATGAACATACTTGCTAAGTGGGCATTCAACGTATGAATAAAACAGCAGATAGTTTTGAGGAGACAAATGGGTATGGGTCTGCGGGGTTAGTGCTAACGTCTTAAAAACAATTACAATGCCGCGGTTGAGAATGTGGTTGAAATTATTAATTATTGCAATCACGTTTCGTTCACATTCAGTAACGCTAATCTTTTTTTTGCATTTACAGAATGCACGCAACAGCAAGTTGGTTTCACAATTGAGGCATACGTCGTTGTCGACAGCGTATTAAATAGGCACATAAAAGAGGCAGGAAACACAGTGCAGATGTATCTGCTTCAGTTATCTAGGCAGGCAAGTATACAATGCCTATGACTGCAGCAGTTTTCATGAGTAACTCTTCTGAACGTTAACACTGAAGGCCACTTTTTTTAGAGAACAGGTTATTGACTAATTTTCGTGTTAAGGGATCTATTTGGCACTGTCTTGAATTAATGCAAGAAATTGGCGGCTAGTTACACTATTTAGGCGGCAAATGTGACAGAAAAAAAGATCACTATGTATCTGAATAATTATACCGGCAAGGGTCACAATTCTCGCTTGACATTAGCTTCAGTGTGGGTGACCGACATCATTATTACTTTAATGACTGGAACAGATTGCAATATTTTGTATCTCTATAACGAAGAATTGGCTCCCGAAACAAAGCTGACAACACCAGTCAAGGAGGTCCGGCTCACTCAACGCACATAACGGTGACGCATGCAGCCTCTTTTGAATCCCAAAACTGGGCCCGCCTTTCTCATTCATCTGACCTGGCATCAAGGAACTCCTTTGTTTTCCCTCGCATAGGAACCGGATACGGGACAAACATTTTCGGGACAACGAAGAAAGCATCGCCGAAGATGTACTCGTCATAAACTCTGAAAATGAAGAGTTCAAAGGCGAAGGTCGGTGGTGCTTCATGCGTCATTGACATAGTTGCACGTGTTCAAGACGGGTTTACGTAGGAAAACAATAAACATGCTCGAAAGTTTACGGAAGGACTACCTGAGGGACGAGGCAGAAGAGGAGGAGATAGTTGGTGCTCTTTGCAAGTCGCAGCCTAGACGCCACAGGGTTTGGGTTTGGATGACGTTCATGGGAAAGGTGGTGTCATGTTGGCTATTCTGTTACTCATAGATGTCCACCTTCCTGACGGTGCGATAGTCTTGGGCAGCCATAAGAGCTGCTCTGATCTACCGAAGCCCAGACGGAGAAGCACGAGTGGCTGTATTGATTGTGCTGCAGTAACGAAAAATCTATACATTCGACTTAAGAGCAAGACGACGTTGTGATGCAGCAGCACGCTCACGAAGTAATCTTCGCGAAGATGAGATAGATATTGACTTGACCGGTTCTCCGCTAGAGCAAACTGGCTGGAGCAAACTGACTGAGTGCAGCCCGAATGCTGCTGCCCATGGCCTTTGTGGGGCATGGACGCCGACGGATTCTGCTGGGCGTTCCCACAACCTGATTGACGAGTCTCTGACGTTACCAAATCCGAAAATTTTCATCCTTTTGTCTCTTTCTGCGAACCAACTATAGAATCTTTTTAAACACATCTCGTGTACACAAGAAAGATTACATGAGTTGAAAGTGGTACATTCAATGATGGTTATGCTTTCTGTCGACTGGTCTCTCATCATTTTAGGTATGTGCTAGCGGTATTGCTTCCTTGATAATTTCAAGAACGTAGCTGTGTTGGTGGCCTAATAAGTGGTGCCACAGGAGAGTGCATTCACCAGAGCTCTTATAGTAATCTTGAAGACGTAGCATTCAAAGATGCACCCAAAAAAGTAAGGGAAAATATTCGCAGCATTCCCGCGGGTGGAGAGGCTGCCGGCCTGCCAGCCTGCCTGCCTGCCTGCCTGCCTGCCTGCCTGCCTGCCTGCCTGCCTGTCTGCCTGCCTGCCTGCCTGCCTGCCTGTCTGTCTGTCTGTCTGTCTGTCTGTCTGTCTGTCTGTCTGTCTGTCTGTCTGTTGGTCGTACTTTCTGTCTGTCTCTCAGTCTGTCGGACTTTCTGTTTGTCTCTCAGTCTGTCGGACTGTCTGTCTTCTGTCCACCCATCTGTCAACTATACGAAAACCCCTAATGTAATCTAGTGAGAATATTTCCAAGGACATATAAACACAACCCCTACCATTTAGCAATTCATTAACTGGGGGTGGATACATACCACTACTACTACAGACGAGGGAACAACCCACAACATAAGAAGCTTCGCCCCTATAAAAAGAAAATCCTGTAGTGTGCACCCAAACTTCTTATTGTTACAACATCATTTCTGCCCTAAAGGTTCGTTTAAAGTTCAGAAGAAGAATAGGCCTCTGTAATTATGCAGCCAGGTGGCTCAGCTCATCGAAGTGTGGTTAGTCAGCTGTTTTTGCACCGGGTGCTCTACAGAAATCGGCTTCAGCAGTAGTGAAACAATGCTGCTCTTCTCTTTCAGATGTCTTATTTGTTTTAGCCGTCTTGAGGTTCAATAGATTTGAAAACTCATATTTTTGACACCTGAGATCCCCCCTTATTATCTAAAAGTAATGAAGTGAATGGCTCAAAATACTGAATACGTAGCAATAAATTGAGTGACCCCTGTTTGCATGAATAAGTTAAAAGACAGTGCACGTCTTTGCAAAGAATTGACTACTATAAAGACATGTCTTCTTTTTTTACCAGCTTAACTTTATACTAAAACAGCTTCCACGCCCTGGTTCACTCGTAATCACGGGATTTCATGCTACAGATGCGGTAAGTACAGTCGCAAAGTTCCCATATTCAAAAACATAATACATGACCTAATGCACATGCAGCGCATGGATCCTTACAGGATACCCGTAGATGGAAGTGAACTCGTCTCCACTAAGGTGTCTGCAGAAGCTGCTTATTACACCTATATTACAAATATTAACTTAGTAGCCGATGTCGTTCTCGTATTTATCGGGTAAGCATTCATTCAAGCATAAGTTTCCTACTTTGTCAAGCTGATATCATTTAGCCTCCTGAAAAAAACAGCCTTTAACTTTGGAGATGTTATATTATATATATATATATATATATATATATATATATATATATATATATATATATATATATATATATATATATATATATATATATATTGTAATGATGACAAAGCGGCGATCGTGCTCGGCGCATACCTGGGAGAGACGGAAGACGACGAAGAGGAAGCAGAAAAAGAACAGCCGGCCTGCAGCAAAGGCGTTGTCTCTTTGTCTTATTTCTCCACGTTACAATGGCGCAGTCGCGAACTACTGACCCCGATATCCCTGCGTCCACTACACTTCGAAGTGGACGAGTGCTCTCGAACTCCCCACCGATCACGGACGGCGTCCAAGCCTCCACGGCGGCACCGCATCATGACTGCAGCGAGGCCATTTCTCGAGGCTTCTCTCTGTTCGCCCAAGAGCTCAAGACATCCGGGTTTGGCTGCGCCTCTTTTGGATCGTTCAACGAGAACGAAATTCCATATTTTCATGGATTCAAGGATGACCCTACCAACTGGGTAAGCGTGATAAACTCGGTTGCCCTTAAATACTCGTGGAGCGACACGATTAAGAAGTCGGTCGCTGAAGGACGTTTGCGAGGATCTGCCCAAGCGTGGCATCGTTTCCAAGGCAGTACATACGCGACATGGCAAACATGGAGCGCGGCCCTGATGTCCGCGTTTGCGCCGCTTCCGAGCGCTTACGACGACCGTTTCATGACCATGCGGTCACGCCGGCAAGGTGCAACCGAGGACGTCGCGACTTACATCTACGACAAGCTGGACCTTTTACAAGCTTGCGATATACAGTGGACCTCCTCCGCAGCCAGGCAGTACATCATTGACGGGATCCATGACTCGACGCACGCAGCCGTCTTGTCCGCCTACAACCACCCAGTCCACATCTCCACTTTCGTACGCCAGGCAATGGAGTTGCAGGACACGTCTCATCGCCGGGCGGCTGCAGTTGGCCCAAAGGAGCCAGCTTCACCGAGACGCGGATGCTATACGTGTGGCCGCATCGGGCATGGGTATAAAAGCTGCCCACAAAGCCAACCTCAAGCGATGCAATATCAATCACGCCCACTTCCAACCCTCAAGGTCCGCGTCGACGGCATCGGAGAACTGACAGCTCTCGTTGATACCGGAGCTCAACGTACGGCGTTGCTTCGCCGCCACGCCTCCGAACCTCTCCAGCCTTGGACTGAGCCACCACTGCGGGGTCTCGGTGGCGACGTACTACCGGTCGGTGCCCTAAACCTGCAACTCAACACCGAGGCCGGCAGCAAGTTTTTGTCCTCGGTGCCCGTCTTCGACGACCTGCCCACAGACATGGTTTTAGGGGCCGACTACCTGCTCTCCGGGGAAGTGCGCCTCACGGTGGAAGGAAGTACCGTCAACCTCCATCCTGTGGCTCCAAGTGTGCCTCCGGCGCAATCCCAAGGTGAGCTGACGACGCCACTTACACTTCCCGCAATACTCGAGAGGCACGCATCGCTCTTCGCTGATACTACTACTCAGCTTCCCGGAACTAGCGTGCTAGTGCACCATATTACTACCGACAATCATCCGCCGGTGTCCATACCGTTACGTAGATATGCCGAACGAGAGCGGATATTAATTGACCAGCAGGTGCAAGAAATGCTTGCCGCAAGCATAATCAGGCCATCTTCTAGCCCGTGGGCAGCACCTGTTGTCCTAGTCCGTAAAAAGGACGGCAATCTCCGATTCTGTGTTGACTACCGAGAGCTGAACAAGCACACCATACCAGACTCGTACCCGCTGCCACGCATTGACGACGCTATTGACGCCGTACGAAAAGCGAGGTTCTTTTCGTCGCTAGATTTAAAAGCAGGGTATTGGCAGATCAACGTGGCTGAAGAAGATAAGTTTAAGACGGCCTTCCGAACACCATCTGGCTTGTACGAGTTTAATCGGATGCCGTTCGGTCTGCGAACTGCTCCAAGCACCTTTCAGCGTGCCATGAACACAGTGTTAGGCACACTGATAGACCGTGCCTGCGTCGTGTACCTCGATGACGTTCTAGTCATCGGGGAAACAGAAAAACAACATCTACAAAATCTCGACACGGTTCTGCAGAGGCTATACAACACCGGCTTTCGACTTAACCGCGAGAAGTGCCAGTTTGGGTTGACGACAATATCTTATCTTGGTTATCAGATATCTCATAATGGCGTACGACCCTTGCCTGAACGCATAGACGCCGTTGCCAAATACCCTGCACCAACATCTATAAAACAGCTCCAGGTATTCCTAGGAATGGCGTCATACTTGCGCAAGTTTGTACCGAGCTTTGCGTCAACTGCTGCTCCACTCACGGACTTACTGAAGAAAAACGCCCAATTTCAGTGGGGTCCTTTGCAGGATAACGCCTTCCAAACCCTCAAACACCAGCTTACACATAGCCCGGTGCTCTGCCACTTTAATGAAGATTGGATGACAGAAGTCCATACTGATGCGAGTCAGATTGGCCTGGGGGCGGTTTTACTTCAACGTGACTCGAGTGGGCGTGGGCACGTCATCTGCTACGCCAGTCGTAAACTATCGGACGCAGAACGGCATTATCATTCGAATGAACTGGAGTGTTTGGCTGTAGTATGGAGTGTGGATGAAAAGTTCCGCCACTACTTGTTTGGCCGACACTTCACGGTAGTAACAGACAACTCCGCGATTGCGTGGATGTTCCAGAAGCAGCACCTCAAGCACAAGTTTGCCCGATGGATTGTTCGGCTCCAAGACTATACGTACGACATCCGTCACCGTGCTGGAGCACAAAATCAGCTTGCGGACGCTTTATCGCGAAATCCGATCGAGGAGTTCTCCACACGAAATCGAGAAACCTGGATCCTGTTTTCTCAACAGGACGTGACCAAGGCTCAGCAAGCCGATGGAAGACTCGCATCCGTTATAGACTCCATTGGCGATGCGGGACGCAATGCCAAGTTTGTCTTACGTAATGGAACGCTGTATCGGCGTCACTGGGCCGATAAAAGCACCGAGTGTCATCTCCTGGTCATTCCTGACACCTTAAGATCGAGCGTACTACGCGCCATCCATGACACTCCCGAGGGAGGCCATGTTGGCTACAGAGCCACCTTACGCAAGGCACAAGAACGTTTTTGGTGGCCGAAAATGGATAAAAGCGTGCGTTCATACGTTGCCAGTTGCGAGATTTGTCAGCAACACAAACGACGTCCTGGAGCTCGACATGGACTTCTTACGCCGATCAAGCCTCCAGAGACAATTTTCCACACGTTGGGCATAGATCACATCGGGCCTCTTCCAATGACGACAGCGGGCAATCGTTACATTATACTCGCTGTGGACTACTTGTCCAAGTTCGTAGAGGTCGCGGCCGTGCCTTCGCTTGCTGCTAGCCATGTCATCCGATTCCTGAAAGATCGCTTCGAGTGGCGACACGGTCTTCCTAACAAGTTGATCTCCGACCGGTCGACCACCTTTCGCAGTCGCGAGCTCCGCACTTACCTACAACAAGCTGGAGTGGACCATCACTTCGCGTCGGCATACCATCCGCAGGCGAACGGACTGACCGAAAGGTCGAACCAGACTATCCAGGCTAGACTCGCACCGTACTGTAAGAATCACAAACGAGGTGAGGCCGACTGGGATGATCATCTCCAAGCAGCTGCGTACGCAGTGAACACGGCGGCACACAGCTCCACAGGAATTTGCCCCTACGAGATTGTCTATGGTCAGCTCCCGCAACTGAATGCTACGTTCGGTTTGGACACTCCCGTTAAAGTAGGGCGTTCCGCTGCACGCCAGAGACTTTGTCGCGATATCCGTGTGGAGGCGCGTAGGAGGATTGTGCATGCTCAACAGGCACAAAAGCGATACTACGACCGACGCCACCGTCCCGCGCCGAAATACAGTGTAGGTGATGAGGTGTGGCTACAGCGAGGTGCGCCATCGTCTTCAAACAAACTGCACCCAAAGTACGACGGCCCTTACATTATTTCTGAGCGCTTGGGAGATAACACTTGGCGAGTACGATCCACAGCTTCTGATACGCGCAGAGACAAGAGAAAACGGAATAACTTTGCGGTGCATGTGTCGCGGATGAAGAACTGCATACGGCGGCAAACGTGACATTGGTTTGTGTCTTTCTTACAGGAGTAGACCAGCTGCAGCGTGGCCGAGTGTAATGATGACAAAGCGGCGATCGTGCTCGGCGCATACCTGGGAGAGACGGAAGACGACGAAGAGGAAGCAGAAAAAGAACAGCCGGCCTGCAGCAAAGGCGTTGTCTCTTTGTCTTATTTCTCCACGTTACAATATATATATATATATATATATATATATATATATAAAGGTCAAGACGTTGTGTGTGAACAATAATTGTAGGTGTAAATTTTTACGCAAAGTTTGCAAGAGAAAAAAACAGCAATAATTTCAATGTCCGAGGCATCGCTCGCAAAAAAAAAACCGTGCTGATGTGTGCACAGAAATGTGCATGTATACATAAGTTGGCCACGGGAGGTGTGGTGGACACACGCGTTTCTTTATACCGTGTTTCCCCCCAATCAATGCATCTTAACTGCGTACTTTTCGGTGATAACAAGGGAATGATATGGCAACTTGCTCTTTAAATTAGCCCATTTGTCAGTTCAGGTTTCTAAGGCTTCATTGGTGTTCTTCGCCTGCGCGTTCGTTAAAGCCATCGCTATCGTCTTTGGCAGTAGAAGCGTCTCGCTGTGAAGGATATGGAAGAAGGTCACGTTCCCGGCACCCGTAAATATATTCAAAAGCCATAGGAGAAAGAATCGCACTATACGCGATATAAAAACGATACAAAAAGATATAACAAGTCAGGTGCACACACGCCAAGGCTCTCTTTCTCATTTTTTTCTGAATAGGCAAAGGAATTCCTCTTTAGCAGTGAATTTGTCGAATTTCGCAGAATTTCTGTTAGTCGCCCACAGAAACTATGGTCATCATGAACCGGAATTTTTAGGCGTCGAAGGCAATAAACTGAATAGGTGAGGTCAAGATAAAAAACAAAGATTGAAGAACAAGACCTGTTGGTGAGGGAATATTCAAACTCACGAACTGAAATTTTGAGAGGAGCGTCGTAGCCCCAAGGCTATCCTGGTACGCCATTAGAGCATAACATAGTCGGGTAGAAAATTCGGGTAGAGTATAACATAGCAGGGGGTGGGAAACGGAAGTGTGGGTGCGAAGGCTGTGAATTGTCTGGCGTAAAATGAGCTCATATGGGCCAGAGAATCAGTACAGATAAACGAGGCAAAAAGATAAAAACTCATAATTAAATAAAAAGCATGGCAGAAAGAGTACCAGAAAATGTGACAACCAAAGCAAGTATGACGATTAAACAGCAAGATCGAGAAAAAAATGGGAAGTTCAAGAGAGAGAAAAAAGGAAAATAGCATAGCGAAATTTAGTATAGTGTACAAGGGACGGTAACGCGAGATGTGGGTTAGGAAGGGAAGAATAGGTACGGAAAAGGAAGAAATAAATCATAGATGTATACGGCGTGTTATAACTATGGGAGAGAAAGTAAAGTAAGGGTGAAGAAAAGGTAAAGAGAGCACAGCAGTTCCACATTTTAATTTGTAATCACACCTGTAGAGCTTATCTGGCACATTTTCTGCCTTAATTATCGACCTCTGCCTGGGAGAAGACCTGGCAAGCCTGTTTTCCTGGCAGGCCACTTTCACGTAAAATCGTAACAGATATATCTGAGAAGAATACACCTGGCAAATATCGCCAAACTTTTGCAGCTATCACTAGCATTGCTAATTTGCAACGGATAGAATCTGTGGCCATATGCCTTACAGAAATGTCACAAATGGTACGTATAGGGGTTATATCTGGCCACATAAAAGCATATATGTCAGCATATGGGGCTTCCACTTACCATATATGGATGTATATCTGGTAGAATCGATTCATATATGGTGTTATATACAGCCATATATGCCGTAGTAGGTTTATATAAGGAGCCAAATCCGGCCTTATAAGGCGCGGCCACACCATATATAACATATCAAGTAGATACTTACATGTGAAAGTGCTCCCTTATATGGGATGCACCAGGTATATATAGGTATATAAATGAACCAGGTATATATAGTACCACGATCACAAAATTTTATGCGGATTGTCGTATATAACAATCCGTTCACAAAAGCGACCTGCCTATTTTTTACAACAACAAGAGTATTGAGTACACATTGTTTTTTGCAGTGCTAATAAACAAACAAAAAGTTATGTCAGCTTTGTGTACGTGATAATTGTCTCTATTCATGAATTCCTGTAGTTAAACTTTTCACGGAATTTAGGTTTGTAACAGTAGGTTGCAATTAATACGATGTAAATATTGTATACGAGAGAAGACATCTTTACAAGGAAAGAATCATGTCAGGTCACAAAACGTATTAAAGCTCCTGAACCTCGCTATTCTCATCAAGCAATCCTGTATACGATTATGTAATAACGACAAGCATGCAACTTATATAGTTTACTTTATTCTATTGTTGGGAGTGGCAGCAAGAAATGGTAATATCAGTTCATTTTTATCCAGCACATCAGTGGAGAAAATTGCTAATTATTGGAAGGTTTTGATGGCTATATGCCCCCCTCATTTACCAAGATTTCAGTTGATCTTGTTTACCTTATCCGTGATAGCTTTCAGCTGCCATTTACCATAATATTAAGAGCAGTGTGATGTTAAATGAAGTATCTTCAAGAATAAAAAAAAAACCTATGGGAATGCAACTCGCAGGCATTTATATCTTAAATTCAGGTTGGAAGTTGCGCTAATTTATCACACAAATGCCTCTTGCGTTTTTTTGGCTACGTGTAATGTTCTTGGCTGTGAAGATAGTAATTTTATGAAAAATTTTATGAGTGCACTGGCGAATGATTTATTGGGTAAAGTGTTTGCAACCAGTATACATGGCCCCGCCGCGGTGGTCTAGTGGCTAAGGTACTCGGCTGCTGACCCGCAGGGCGCGGGTTCAAATCCCGGCTGCGGCGGCTGCATTTCCGATGGAGGCGGAAATGTTGTAGGCCCGTGTGCTCAGATTTGGGTGCACGTTAAAGAACCCCAGGTGGTCTAAATTTCCAGAGCCCTCCACTACGGCGTCTCTCATAATCATATAGTGGTTTTGGGACGTTAAACCCCAGATATCAATCAACCAGTATACATGACGCACATTTATTGGACCATGTACTGAAACGCTGAAGCTTTATTGCAAACTTCAACATAGCCTGCCAAATTTACAAAACGTCTATTTTGGGGATATGTCAATATTTGGTCAAAGTCGCACGTGCCTCGTCAGAATTCGCACCTTGCGAATAGAATTAGTATGACCAAATTTTGCGAATAAGGGCTGGTATGATGCTTAAGCCAAACTTTACATTATGTAAACAGCCCTTCGCGGTGCAGCCGTGGGATAATTAGAACTGCTTGCGAATATATATTTTCAACACTAACACCGGGCTGCATTTACCTATAAAATATGTATGCCGGTACGTGTACTCACGAAATTGTGCAATCACACACTCGCGTATTGAGGTTGATGCACACCCAGACACTAGCATTTGCTTCAATGTGGCCAGATGTTTTCGGCCATGTGAGATTATGAGTGTAATAATAATAATAATAATAATAATAATAATAATAATAATAATAATAATAATAATAATAATAATAATAATAATAATAATAATAATAATAATAATAATAATAATAATAATATTAATAATAATAATGTTGTTGTTGTTGTGTCTGGCAAAACGTCCAACGGGTCAATTCCATACTCTGTCAATACTGTGTCATTATGTAAGGTTTATGAGATCAGTAATCTTGATGTTCTTTTTGATATCATGCTAAATTTTTTCTACTCGTAGTAAAAGTGCTGCCATTCGAGGCCTTCGCTCTCTCTTTGTTGACATAATATCTCTCGAGAATTTAGTTCTCCTATAGCCTTCTAGAAATTGCACACCGCGATATGTCTTTGTCAACTTCAGTATATATGCATATTTGATCTGAAATGGACTTGCAAGGTTCAGCAGTAACACCACTGAACGAGTCAAGAAAAAATCACAAGCATATACACCCATCGTTTGACTACACTTTTCAACACTGCTAGAATATTGTCTTTGCCATCACTTAACGGCCGACAAAACCGCGCTGAGCTGTTATTTTTTTACAAGCTCGTTCAGGGTAAGATATTCTGCTCTTCTCCCTTGTAATAATTTTCAAATTCCGCGTAAGATATCCAGAGAGAATCGACAGTTGCACGTACCTGCCAGATTCTTCACACTAAACTTCACAGAATGCCGAGTCTCTCTAACGTTAACGTTCTTGATCCCTTATGTTTGTCATAGTCCACAGTCATTTTATTTTATCAATGAGGCTTGCCCTGTCCTAACATAGATTTGCACATGTACAGATTCTTCCGTTTTCCGTCTTTCAGGAAGCCTTCCACACAGTTGTGTATATTCCGCAATATTTTTCAGTCCATTTTCATGAAAAATCTTCTCTTTTATATTTTGTTACCAGTTTGCTTTGATTTCTTTTGTCTGCGTGTTTTTTCCCACTTTTTATTGATTTGATTTTCTGTGGACAGTTTATAATGAACTGTTTTTATTATTCTTTTATTCTTGCGTGCGCTATCACAAAAGACCATATGATTGTTTCTGAATACATTAAATAAATAATTGATTGATGATTTGTTGATTGAATCTTATTGTTAATGATATAAATTCTTAATAAATAAAATGGAAATCCGGCTTGAACGCCTCTTGGTAGCCAGCGTACGCGATGCAGTGACTGCAGCTTCACCGAATAGCTGTCTCAAATGTCATACACCTGCATATTTCTGGGCCCGCAGGGAGAACAGAGCTTCATTGTCCCAAAAAAACTCACCTGACTGCACAGCAGCTGCTTGCAAGTTTGCAAATAATGCACGCAGTAAAGATTGTGGAAGGGAGCCAGTCCAGGGGTGAAAAATTCGGGGATCGTTTTCTGAACACAGAAGCAGTCCACACAGCAGACAAGAAGTGCCGCAGCCCGTTTCCAGTAACGACGAAGAAAATAGTTCGCGCAAAGATTCAGTCGTATGCTAATATTATTGTGTCAATTATTGTGAACGAATGAAAGTTCGTTCGCCAATAAGCGTGAGATAATTTAGTTCCAGTGAACAGCGTTTAAATCATTGATCTCAAGGGTGATGTAGGTTACACTGTCAAGCCTGCAGTGTATATATCTGTGCCATTATTCCTTCTTCGCTCGCCGAAGTTACGGGTGCGGTGCAGATTGTGCCACTTTTCATTTATTTGCCCTTAATTCGTGTTTGTCAACTGCTGCAATTTACACAAGATACTTACGCAGCTCTCAGAAATCCAGTGTACGTGGTGCGATTGTGGACAAACGTGGAAGTATATTTGTGTGCGTGTGCATGTATAGGTCACTTAATTGGCTAAAGTCAACTTTTCGTGCGAGAAAAAAATGACACCCATGCTTGCGGGCAAGCTTGTCTTCACAACTTCTCCCAAAAGCAGTACGAATGGACGTGGTGGCCTTAAGACATGAATAGGTTGTCTGGATTAACAGGCTACGTGAAAGACAAGTCTCGAATTAAATATGAAGGTAAGTTTATCATTTTTATTACCATCACAAGTTGTTCGTAAATATATGGTAACTAAAAAACATAGCACATTGCATGCTTCGTGAGTATATAACTTCATAGTATTCGTGGTTACGTAAGTAAGCTGTTTTGTTTAAGCGATACAACAAAAGCTTCTTTTTTCTATTCCTTCCAGACAGGGCTCTATTTTGTCTGAAACGTTACACCAGCAAAATATGGGTTTCTTGCTATTGTTTTTTCCTAAAAATATTGATGTAAATATATTCGGCTTGCATTTTTCTCGTTTTAACGCTTGAAGAATTGCCAAGGATAAATTAGAACTTTCTCAATTACAAATGAAAAACAATTGCATATCTTTCTCCAACGGTGTCATGAGATCTATGAGCCCACGTTTTAATTTGTGTTTCATCGCCTACTTTCACCTTGTTTTTAAAATCACGCATGTTTCGATAAGGACGCGTAGTGAAACTGTTTTGATAGTTTGGTTCTTCGAAGCAGGGTATAGTGCTCAGGGATCGAAACGAGACAACTTAGGAAATAGCCCATATTTTGTTTCCACAATCTACAGTTTGGATCACATAAGCGTAATTTTGACTGAAATGCGTCTATCACAGCCAACATTACCATTACAGATGTCGCAACATTGCGTAGTTATGTTGAGAAATTGCACATACCCGTATACATAATTACACAAAATAATGTGATGTCACGTTTTAATCCCTGAGCACTGTACATAATTTTAGGCAATCCGACAAATAAACTCGCCTGATGCATTAGGGTTCGCTACTGTGTAAAAAAACTGGGCGTCCGATAAGCTCCTTTTTCAGAGTTGAAGGCGATATCAATATCCTGTCTCTTGTGCATAGTAAAACCACTCAGTGTGTACTTTTTATTGTATTATGCTACTTGAACAATTTTAATTGTGGAATAGTGCTGTGTAATTGAGAAAGTTGAAAGTGCATTTTCTCAATAAAAGATTCGCTCATGGCTGCATTCTGTGTAAAAAAAGGGTTACATCGCTTGAATCACAAGCAATATTATGTTATCTCACCAGAGTTGCGCTAAAAAATTGAAGTACAAAAGAAGGACACCTGGACACAGCGCACACTAACAAATAAAACTTCATTGGAGAAAATAGACATGTATATGCGCTTACGAGAACACGCGCGGTATAAGAAAGTGATTAGATGAGCAGAAAGATCGTAATAATGATTATATTTCTGAAAAGCTGCCTCAGCGGCAAGCAACACTCCCGAGGGTAGCGCGACACATGAATCACTAGCTTTGTAGATGAGATACCCTTCTTTGTTTTGACGTGCTACCTTGTCCCTGAATCTAGTTTTAACAACCGTATCATCAAGCGATGGTGCACTACCACACTCTCTATAATACGATGATAGGTTCGAGCATGGTTGTCTCTTTAGAGAAGCTTTGTGATCCATAATTATAATATTGAATTGAAAATAGCACTAACCCACACGACAGTGGAGTGCCGTACACAGCATGATGTCCGCACGGGAAAAAATTGATTAGATGTCTGCTAATCTAATTATTTTTTTTCACCCCACACGTTCTTGTGACCGCATATATATGTATGTTTTCTCCAATAGAGTTTCAGTTGTCAGCTTGCGCTTTGTCCAGGTGTCTTTCTTTTGTGCTTCATTTTTTTTCATGCAACTCAGTTAAGGATGAATTGCAACAGAATCGAAAGTTGCACCAGTTGGAAAAGCATGGTAAAACTGTCAGTTCTAGCGCACGAATAAACAGAAAGAAAGAGAGGATGAGCGCTTTCTCGCAACTAAACGGTTTATTAGAAATGGAAGATTATTTAGTCAGGCAATCAAAAAATAAAAAACAACGCATGCGTGTGCAGGCAAAAAGTATAACCATGGCACCTTGAGTACAGAAAGTAAAAGAAGATTATCTCGGAACATAATCTATAAAAGCAAACTTTATATCGTGCAGCAAAACCAAAGGCTGGCTGACGCATTTTCCCCTCTTTTTATTATGTGAAAGGCTTCCAATAACTCACGAGTTGATTGTTAGATCGAAAAACCACTTCGGTATCTTGAAAAAGAGGATAGCAACCATATTCTGCAGTGAGGCGCGAGATGCAATGCTCCCAAGGATTTAAAAGAACAATCGTGCTCTGTAAGACGAACATTGATACACCCTCCCGACTGACCTATAAATGTACACTTTACCACAGCTAAAAGGAGTCATGTAAACAACGCCCACTGCGCAGTCTATGAACCTTCTGCTGTGTTTCATGTGACATTGCAGAAACTTTTTGCGCGTGCGCGAACAAATAGACTGCAGTTTGCTTTTGGCTGGAAAAGCATATTTACTTTATATGTACTACCGAGTTGCTTAAGTTCATGCGATGTCTTATGAAGGTAACGAATTACTGCTATCCTCCTACCTTTTCTACTCTCATCAGGATGCCCCGAGTGGTTTCCACCGAAGTTTTTTTCTTAGTCATGTTGTTACACACGGACGTGATGACATCATTTGGATACCCTGGTTGTACTGTTTTCGTTACTTGACTGTCAAAGCTCATTTTCATTCAGTGTTGGCAGAAATTCTTTAGAGCAAAATCCAAACTCGTAGTAACAACTTTTCTCTTCCCCACCTTAAAGTGGCTAGACCTGTAATTGAGCATAGGCTTTACGGATCTAGGACAATAATACCAGCAAACATGCTGGGGTTTGAAGAACAAGTTAGGATCTAGAAATTGCAGTAGCTTTAGACGCGTCAACTTATTCACATCTCACGTAAAATCTGAGGACGTAGTGTACACAAGAAAGTCGTCGACGTATCTTAATACTTGAACCAGGAGTCCTGACAGATGCTTTTGAAGTGCCACATCAATCTTTCCCAGAAAAATTTCGCATAAAATCGGAGCTACTGAAGAGCCAAGCATATTCCTGATCTCTGGACATAAAGATTACCACCCCAAGCCACAAAAGTTGACTTCAAGTAGAAGCTAAGTAATTCTAGAAAACTTGATACTGAAGTTCCACACTTTAGACAAAAAGACAATTCATCGTTATTCTGCGCGATACAGCTTTGAATGCTAAATAACACCTCATCTTGATGTATCGAATAATAAAAGTCCACAATGTCTATACTGAGAGCACTACAGTTGCTAGAGCTACCAGTGCTCATAAACTGTACCACCACTTCAGAATTACTGACAAGAAAATGATCCGGGTTAGAAAGAGTTTCTAAAATGCTTTGCAGGTATCTCCAAACCACGTTTTGCCACGTGTCTCTTTCAGACAAAATCGCCCTAAAATGCATTTCTGACTTGTGTGTTTTGACGGACGTCCTCAGATTTTACGCGCGATGTGAATATTTTCAAGGTTTTTAAAGAAGCAGGCAAAAAACTAAACTTTTCTTCAGGGTTGCCGCGTCTAAAGCCACTGCAATTATGAGATCTTAGCTTGGTCTTTGAACCCCAGCATGTTTGCTGGTATTATTGTGCTAGATTCGTAATACTTGTACTCAATGACAGGTCGAGCTATTCCTAGCTAGTGACGAGAAAAATCATTACTACGAGTTTGGGTTTTGCTCTGAAAAATTCTCGCCAACACCTAATGAAAATGAGCTTTGACAGTCAAGCAAGGAAACTAGTACAAGCAGGGTATCCTGATGATGTCATCACGTCCATGTGTAACAACATGAGTAAAAAATTTAAATTTCACGAGAACCACTCGGGGCGTCTTGATGAGAGTAGAAAGGTAGGAGGATAGCATTAATTCCTCACCTTCATAAAACATCGCATGAACTTAAGCAACTCGGTAATGAATATAAAGTCGATGTTTTTTTCTCAACAAAAGCAAACTGCAGTCTATTTGTTCGCGCATGCACAGAGAGTTTCCGCAATGTCGCATGAAACACAGAAAAAGGTTCATGGACTGCGCAATGGGCTTTTTTCATAACTCCTTTTAGCTGTGGTAAAGTGAAAATAGGTCAGTCGGGAGGGTGCATCAACGTTCGCTTAGAGAGCACGATTCTTCTTTGAAATCCTAGGGAGCATCGCATCTCGAGGCTCATTGCAGAGGGTGCTGTTGCTATCCTGTTTTCCAGGATACTGAAGTGCTTTTTTCGATCTAACAATTCCTTAACTCGTGAGTTGACGGAAGCCTTTCATTTAAGAAAAAGAGGAGAACAATGCGTCAGCCAGCCTTCAGTTTGGCTGCACGATAAAAAGTTTGCTTTTCTGAATTATGTTCTGAGATAATATATCTTCTTTTACTCTGTGTTCACGAGGTGCTATGGGTGTACTTTTTGCCTGCACACGCATGCGTTGTTTTTTTTATTTTTTGATTGCATGACTAAAAGTGCTTGTCCTCTTTTCCATTCTGTTTATTCGTGGTCTTAAACTGACAGTTATACTAAGGTGAATTTCCGACTCACCCAGCAGACCGTACTTCTCAATATTATGTGCGTAAAAGGCTTTAAAACTTGTTATGCAACTACACAGTCTTGAAGGAATACGCGCAGTAACGTGTGTGCCTTTTTTAATGATTCGCGTGTAGGTAATTGTGGTAACAACGTGTATTGATCGACAGCAATGAACGCTTGTATCATGCAATATTGCTGTGATAATACATGTGCTGTGAAATCTGTATACACTATGCATGTGTTAGTTAAACACGCCAGTTCTTTTTCCTGCATTTCAAACCAGATGAAGTTATTCATACTTTCCAAGCAGATACATAGATGTGTAGTAGAGCACTTGCCATGCAAATGGCCTGCATGGTTTCGATCATCACGCAGATTCTAAAATTGTCATTATTTTTCGTCAATTTTCGGTAATGAACAAGACGATTTTTCACTCAGGAGCACTGACTCCTATGCTGGAATTTCCGCTGAGTGAGCTGTTTACCGCTGTTGCGTTATAGATGATGTATTGGTAGAACGGAAAGTGGATTACGTGTACAAAAGACATCTTTAGTGACCCATTGGCAAGAAATAATGCTAAAAGCCTCCGTTTCTACGCGTACAGAGACCTATATACACTAACTTTAGCAGTCACGCAATAGGTCATTCACAAGCTTGCATGCATACAAATCGCTTTTGACCGAACTGCATAAAAGTTGATTATCAAGTGCTTTGAATTATTCGATGCACACGCGGGTCATACGGTCAACAGCAAGACAATATTAGTTTTGGACTCATTATGGAGGATCGGTTGACACGCCAGAAGAGTTTGAAATAAAAACACTGAAAGATCTCTTAACGAAACTCGAATTGCGATTGAAGGTTTTTCATGATATTTGTAATGGTGAAGTCGGAATCAACAAAGCGAAATATTTACTTGCACTAAACTATGTCTGAGACCACGTTGGCCGCACGTTCAGGGTAGGAGAAATCACAGGCAAAACTGACGTATATGAATATGATTTTTTATTAAAACATTTAGAGTTTGAAACCAACCAGCATTGCCTCTACCATCTCGAATGATTTGTTTTAGGCTATGTTAAAATGAGTGTGTTGACATTTTTCTTGAATGTGTTGCATTTGTTTATTGGTACATGTTTTTGTGTTGTGGATTGTGATTAAGTCGACCTTGATTTGTTTAGCCTACTATGTGCCTTTTTTATTACAATTTTTGTAAACGGTCCAACAGTGTTATGTCAATAGGCGCTGTGAATAATACTATAAGTAAATAAAGTGCCAATGAATAAGCAATAAGTTTAAACACAATCTATGTATCTCTTCGGGAAAAGTGGACCAACAGTGACATGCCCCCACCAAAAACTTTATTAATTTCCCAAGTTACATTTTAGGAATAATTTCTTGAGAATAACTTGAGAATTAGTGAGAATAACACGAATAAAAATGTTGAGATGATACGTACAACTTTTGTTTTGACAAAGATGGTGACTGCACGCAGACCATTCAACAAACGGCAGTATTGTTAGATGTAGAATGCCTTGTGGGGCTATAACTTATGCAGGCGACACAGGCTGACGTAATGTAGATGAATAATCTGAACAGCTATATATAAATCTATTCACATAAGCCGATGTTTAACCTTACATCTATATATATATATATATATATATATATATATATATATATATATATATATATATATATATATATATATGATTGCCATATCTGCCCTTATACAGCAACATCCATATATGGGTATATGAGATAAGAAATATCAGGTTGTATAAGTCCTATATACGGCTATATCAGGAATTAGGAATATAAGGTTACCGAAGGCCCATATATGAGGATTTTTATATAGGTTCATATACGGTATTTTCGTAAGGAATAACCTTCGATGTCTATATTTTCTTAAAACCTCTCAACAATATCACATCAGTAGCAACCTTGAAACACCACGACACACCTATGCATCTAAAGGACCCCAAACCTCAGTTTGTACCACGTTTTTGCACCGAATATAAGCAGCACTACCTCAAACACATTTTGTCGGAAACTCTACGCTCTCAAACTAGCTCGCGAGATAGGACGAGATAATAAAATTCGTTGTGAGATTGCTAAATTGTTTCGCAAAAGAAATATTTCGCTAAAATGTAAGCATAGGCACGGCATATTCGTGTATAACGATGTAAATCAAAATGAACGTGTTTTGTTTGAACGCTTTAATATTTAGGCAAATATGTGTACCATTGATTGTCAAATATCCTTTAATCAAGCATCTGAGGGTCAAATTCGTGTTGTACTAAAATATTTATGTTCCAGCACTTTCATGAGCAACGCCTCCTGGGCACAGTCAAGCTGCTGACAGCTGGTTTTAGCCCCGGAGGATGTTTTTAGATCCTACTAGAAGAAATGATAAAGTTGAAGTTGGTATTGCCCTTTGGAAGTGCTAATATTTCTTTGCGGTAACTTAAACATGTGCTAATACATTAATAAAGTCTTTCTGTTTACGTTTGTGACATTGATTTTTTTCTAGGTTTAAGAGAATACATTTGTGATTTTATGAGACTGTAACCCGGCTGCCATTTCTATGGCACGTACTCACTCTTCAGTTATTCAGCGTTTACGTAAAATCTCAAGGGATACGTGCTTTATTTGCCCTCCTGTGAAGCATAGTCAAAAATAGTTTCACAAATTTGCTTGTATGTTGTCTATGACTTTCTGACACTAACTTTTTGAGTTCGAAACAAATATGCAATTTACACCTAGTTTATGCAAAATAGCCATTTTTTGTCTTTGTCAAGTTGTAAATGTGAAAGCCGCCATGTACACCTACCTTCTCGTAAATAAACATTCGCGCTTGCCGCTGCTCTAGATTTAGAAGCATAAGGGCTCTCGAAAACTAAAATTTTCAAATTAAGCCACATTGGCTGTCCAGTAGTTATGGTGCTCAGCTGCTAACGCCAAGGACGCAGGTTCATTGTCTGCGTCGACGCTAGCATTTTGATGGAAGCCAAACTATACAGCCGCGTGTAGTTATCGCCAGATGCTAGTGCGCGCAAAACATCTCAAGCTGGTAACAATGAACCCTAACACGTTTTCATGGCCTGCCCTACAGCCTGCTTTGCTTTAGTACATTAAGCTCTGTAAACAAAGGACCTTTTAAAAGAGCAGAATGTATCAAAAACATACATACTACAATAAACCGTGAAGGCAGCAAGAAAAAATGTCTCATTTTTTGTACTTGAAGTAACCAGCCATGGCGAGGAAAATCATTAGAACGTGCCAGAGCCCAACTTACTGCTTCTTTTGTTCTTTTATTTCAGACGGACTATGTATGGTTATGTTGACTGGAGGCAAGTAATTGTCAATGGTATGGTTTTCATCATTAAGTTATGAAATGCAGGCAGTCACCTTAATAGTTGTATTCTGGGTTGAAAATTAGTAGAAGGCGTGTTTTACACTTCAAAAAATTTTCGTGAAGTAAGACTTTTTTAGGCGCTTCTCAATGAGGATTATATCACGTACGGCCCACGGACATCATGATTTGTTGCCGAACTTAGATATAGAAATGTAGAATTTTAGTGTGTGCTGACAATGACGCCAAAATTGCAAGTGAGAATATTTTTTTGTCTACAAAGTCGGTCTAGCACACATCTAATATATTTATTGAACTCAACGAGTATTTTACCAAACCAAAAAAACTGTAGTTCCATCCATCCGTTCGTCCGTCCGTCCGTCCGCCCGCCCACCCGCCCGCCCATCCATCCATCCATCCATCCATCCATCCATCCATCCATCCATCCATCCATCCATCCATCCATCCATCCATCCACCCACCCACCCATCCATCCATCCATCCATCCATCCATCCATCCATCCATCCATCCATCCATCCATCCATCCATCCATCCATCCATCCATCCATTCATTCATTCATTCATTTATTCATTCATCCATCCATCCATCCATTTATTCATCCATCCATCCATCCATCCATCCATCCATCCATCCATCCATCCATCCATCCATCCATCCATCCATCCATCCATCCATCCATCCATCCATCCATCCATCCATTCATTCATTCATTCATTTATTCATTCATCCATCCATCCATCCATTTATTCATCCATCCATCCATCCATCCATCCATCCATCCATCCATCCATCCATCCATCCATCCATCCATCCATCCATCCATCCATCCATCCATCCATCCATCCATCCATCCATCCATCCATCCATCCATCCATCTATCTATCTATCTATCTATCTATCTATCTATCTATCTATCTATCTATCTATCTATCTATCTATCTATCTATCTATCTATCTATCTATCTATCTATCTATCTATCTATCTATCTATCTATCTATCTATCTATCTATCTATCTATCTATCTATCTATCTATCTATCTATCTATCTATCTATCTATCTATCTATCTATCTATCTATCTATCTATCTATCTATCTATCTATCTATCTATCTATCTATCTATCTATCTATCTATCTATCTATCTATCTATCTATCTATCTATCTATCTATCTATCTATCTATCTATCTATCTATCTATCTATCTATCTATCTATCTGTTCCCCTACATTTGTGCGATCTCGGGACCTACTCAAGTTGGAGTAGACGAAAATTAGAATAGACGTGTAAGATGGTCTGACGAGTATAACTGTCTTGCCATGCTACGAATAATGTGAAAGTAACGTCGAGTGCAACGCCAAACCCTTTCCTCCAGAAATGTGTGACACATACCAGCATACCACAGGTTTCCATAAGCGTGTATGAGCTGGAAGTGTTTCACAGCTTATATCGACCTAGAAACGGAGAGAACCAACATTGTTAACTTCACTGCGATTGCGCCAAGTCAAATTGACATTAGCAGCGTTGACCAGACGAATGCAAGGAATAAATCCGCTGGTCTTGGCAAGAATCAAACTCGAGAATTTCGTGTGGCAATCAAGTAATCAACCACAGAGCCACTATAGAGTAAAGAACTGCTTTGCGAAATTACCCTATACAAGCGTAACTTTGATGAAACGTCAATCGTAGTCGCAATGCTGCCAGTAGAATGTTAATAATATTACATATGTGTTTCAGTAAAACAGGCGCCACATTGGGTCAGCGTCAACTTTAGTTAAGCGCCACGCACTGACGTTAGTCTACGTAGAGCTGTCCAGGGCTACAATCTTCGCAAGCACAAGCTCTGCATTTGACAATGTCGATTCTGGTGCTGGTAATAACCATCTTGCTATTTCAATTTTTTTGCAATATTAAACAGCTAGTCATGAAAATAATAATCATCATCATTATCAGCCACACTTCCTCTACTGCAGGACAAAGGCCTCTCCCATGTTCCGCCAGTTACCTTGGTCAGTCGTGCACAGTGGCATAAAACATATGCCACTGTTCAAAGTGTGACTCTGCTAACAACGTTTGTACAAATGTTTAAAGCCGTTTCCTAGCGTTTCGCTCAAAACAAAAGATTACACCACAGCCACCTTCCCTCCGCAAGCTTTGCATGATAAAGACTCCCGTGGCACGTGCGGTCTGTAAATTATTATATTATTTTTTGGTGTATAGCAAGCTAGCAAAACGCTGCCAGCGCACAATCAGTGGAACATAAAAGTACTGGCATACATGACATGCGTGCCATTATTTTTGTGTTACCTACCATCTGTTCCTCTTATATTGTCAAGTCGCGTAGTAGAAGTTTCGGCGTATATAAAGCTTGCACTAGTGCAATACCTAAACTCAAGTAATCTGAGCGGCCCCCGGTAGAGTCAATTTGCAGCCCCCAAGTGTGCTCGTGATTATGTGCATCTTTCTTCTTTCTCTTCTATACATTCTACTTTCTTTATCTCTTGCCCCATTGCAGGGCAAAAAAAAATGGACGCGAATTTGCGTAACCTCCCCGTCTATCCTTGTGTCTACCTCCCTAATCCGTATATCAGCCATATTCACACATATACCTAACGAAGTGGATGAGCACATAGCCACCCGAGTAGCTCAGTTGGTAGAGCATCAGACGCGTTATTCGAAGGTCGCAGGTTTGGTTTCTGCCTACGGCAAGTTATCTTTTCTTCTCATATTTTGATTCACATATACATTACGATTACCTCACATAACATTGCCTACCCTTTCCCTGGAATAATGTTCTGTGTATCTCCTTAATAATGTGTTCAACAAAAAAAAACTAGCCTTCAACATACACTTCATACTCTCACTCTTGCGATATTGGCGTGAGCAGATCAAAAACGTAGCTAGCAGATCAGGCATACATGACATCAATGTCAATATTTTCACGTTTTAACCTGGTACCTATGTTTTCCTACAGTCGAATTGTGGAATAATATTTTGGTGAGTAGCAGCTTAGCAAAACAGCCGGGAGCTCACTATGAATGTAGCACGAAAGTCATAGATTGCATGACACGCCTTTCATTATTTCCTTGTCGACACTCGTGGCATCTCTCTTGTACAATTACCTTATTCAATGCGGAGTTTTGTATATATAAACCTAAACAAACGGCAGCGAGCTAATCACGAGTATGGCATGAAAGTCGCAGCGTATGTGACATGCATGGCGTTTATTTTCAATTTATCTCATGTCATACATGTTTGTCCTACACACACGTCGAGAACTACTACTTTTGTGTATGTCGAGCGAGTGAGGTGGCCACCAGCTCACCGAGAATTGGCACCGTGAGTCGGTCATGGCGCACATAACATGAGTTAACATAAGTGTCATTACTTTCATGCAATCACCAGTCATTCTATTCATCACGCAGTCAAGTCACGCAAAATTTTTTTGTGAATATCAGTGCAGTGAAACGGTCATGCAGAGGACAACTTGTGCGTGACCTATAGGTCATGAAGTACATTACAATATTTAATTACTTATTATTTCCACGTGCTATTTAGGTTTGTCATGCAGTCACGTTCCACAATGTCCATTTCGGTGCATATCGATCAATTTGAACAGCCGTGAGCCCCCCAAGACTGTGTCATGTAAATCACACCATAGGCGACATGCGTGTTGTGTTTTACAGTTTAAGATTTGTCACTTGTGCTTGTCGTACGTTCTTGTGATGTCATACAAACTTTGGTATATAAGAAGTTAACGAATCGGCCACAAAAGTTTCCACACCACGAAAGGCAAATTATCTCGTCCATCGCACGCATGTCATCATTTTCATTGCCTTTTTGCATACATCATAATAATAAAATATTCGTGACAACACAAAGCCACAAAATTCGGAGAACTTCGCATTTAAACACCAGCATCGGCAGCGCTAGCTCTACTAATGTAAAGAATAAATCTTAAGTCTTAACCCAAGTGTAATCCAACCTCTGTGCTTGAAAATCATGAGTTCTACCCCATAGCCCCGCTAAATTTTAAAACCACTTTCAAAAAGAACCATATCCACAAACAAGGCTCTGCCACATCAATCGTGGTTTCAATAATGACTATATACCTTAAAAATTAGATCATAAAAATTATTCACATTTCTGAAAGACGCAACATGTCCTGTTTTCCCCTTTTACAGCCGTCTAATAAAAAGACCCATTGCCTTCCTAGGGCTGAGCAATTTACATTTAAGCGTTGCTGAACCCGAAGGAATGCCCCGATGAAAGTTTTGTAAAATACTGACCTAATGGCACCATAAGGTGCACTTTATCTTGACGATACTACCCCCTATGATCTAGCGTTAGTGCTGAAGTTATGTCAGACCGTGGATAACCCTTTTTTGCATGCTAAGTGGACATTCGTGCGAAGCGCAGGACGTGTACACACTACCACCCTTACAATAGTACGTTGATCCACCTCAAAAGGCTTGCTTGATATGTGGGGTTTTAACATGCCAAAACCACCATATGATCATGAGAGACGCCGTAGAGAAGAGCTCCGTAAATTTCGACCACCCGGGGTTCTTTAACGTGCACCCAAATCTGAGCTCACGGGCCTACAACATTTCCGCCTCTAACAGTAATGCAGCCGCCGCAGCCGGGATTCAATCCCGCGACAACTCTGAAGGTTTGGCTTGCAGCCCAAAAATGCAGCCTGTATTCACTGATCAACCGCTTCGCACGAAACTCATTCCCACAAATGTGTGATGCCCCCAAATTTTTCACTTAAAAACATATATATTCGGGGTTTCTTGTACAACTGTAGTTGCGACGTAGCTTGGGAAGCTCAATATTGCTAAGCCCACTGTGCGCATTATTAAATATAAAAAATCACAGCATATCTACGGAGAGAATTAGCTTGAGGGGGTGAAGCTTCGGGGGTACATCGGTAAAGCCTGAATCCTCCGTAAATATTGCCCAGTCAATCATCTTAGAAAAACGACAAGCACGTGCTGCAGCCGCTTTCCGAGCCCTCCACTCGGCCCCCTTATCTTTTTCGCTCATGCTTGAAGCACACAGACTGCCGGCGAAGGAGGAAGCGCGTCAAGAGCGAATTCATTTGAAAAGAAGAGCGGTCTCCTTTCCATGACAGCCCACATCGTAGTAGAATGAGCGCCTCAGCACAATATAGTTGGCAATCCGAGTTTTGGCAGATATATGGATGAATGCTATGAGCGCACCTTTCATAGCACTGCGGTTACATGTCTGCCACAATGCTTGCAAGAAAGAAATATAAAGAAAACTTTCTTTTTATGTGTGCCTTAAGAAAAATATCTTCCTTTCACAATTTAGAATTTCTAAGCTCATTTCCGAAAAATATAACCAGATATACATATTTAGAACAGTATTGTGATACAGTAGATGCATCATACAGTTATTCACTACACGTATCCGAATGCATTTGTCAGATGTATGTCGACAAAATTAGAGATACTGAAATGTATCTCAAAGATACTACCACGACACACTTGCATGGCGATACGGCCCACACCTAGTGCTTGTAAATATTTTTTACCTCCGCACATGCTGCCGAATGAACAATAGACCAGATGCTTCAAATTCCGCAGATGCCTTCATTTTCCGTGTTTTTTTCACCATCCTGCCTTCTCTTCCCGATATCAGTTAGAGAGACGAAGCTACTTTGCATAAAGAGCAATCTTATAACGGCCAAATCATTTAGTATATATTAAAATTAAGAGTGTTAGTTGAAACCATATTAAGAAATTTTGCGCAGTTTCTTCGTTGGCACGTGCTTTAAAGCTTAGTGCAGTGGCTGTACCTGTATAATCCAAATGCCCTGAAAAATAAAAAAAATGTGGTTTTTGCTGTTCTTAAAAACAGGTATCACCGCTATAAAATCAGCTTGCTCACGAAGGAACGTTGTCGTTATCTCGGGAAACAGAGACTTCAAGTTGGTTGTTTCGACGGTCGCTCATGAACTGGGACATGCGTAAGTTTTGAACAAAATTTAATTTGGACAGGCAAGTATGTAGTTTTAATGACCTTTATTTACGTTAGCCAAAGCGCTTTTGGCGTGCACTCATTTTTATCTATATTGCTACACCCTAAATTTTATGTGTTATGCTCCTTGCACATAGGTTTCAGTAATCCAGGCCGGATTGTATGAGAGCATCCTAGATGCTTTTCAGATGACCTATTTGGCTGGAAAGCGCAAACGCGAAAGGCTGAGTTCGGCAACGAAGTCGGCCATTAGCAATAACGCACGAATCTTCGACGCCACTCATAGAAATGCCGACGCGCGTAGCCATCAATAAATTACTAGATGGTTGACGCCTTGTTCTCCGATATCAGTGTACAGCCCATATTACTTGCTGTAGCTTGCGTTTCTGTTTCCTGGCTACAAATTTGGGCAAACGAAGTTTCGTTTCGTCCATGCCGTCTCTGCCTTTGTCAACGCCACGGCCACGTGACATCTTGTGTAGGCGCTTTGCGTTCATGTTCTGCATGCCTCCTTCAAGCAGTGAACCCAGAGACAGCCGTGAAGGAGACGTCGACGCCAAGCTCGGTTAGCGAGCTAGCCGCAGACTACTAAGGCTGACTACAAGGGGATTTAAACGATGAGACTCTTACGACCAAGGCGGCTAACGCTACTGCGACAACTAAAACAGCCACAGTGCCAACAGTTACCACTTGAATAACAAATTGATGGAGCTGCAAGGGAGCCACCAACTCTACCAGGATCACCATGCGATGACTCGGAAGGCTACTTGAAGAAATACAACCGCGTTGCTCTTACAATAATAGGGGCTGTGATGTGAAGATGGCGCCGGAACCCGGTTTGAGGACAAAGAGGACACCTTGAGCCCTTGACTACCTGCGACGTATTTTGCACTACAATGTTTAGAAGCTTCACAAATGTTATGCGTAAGGAAATGCAGAAAACCTGCCAAAAAGCAATGTACAGCTCACAAACGAAAACGTCGGAATGAAAATCGAGGAAACGACTCGCCTCTTCAGTCACCCCAACTGTGCCAAGTCGGAGAAAAAAAGCTCCGGTTCCTAATGCGGGGAGTGTAGAAAGAACTGTTTGCGGGACTTCTCCGCAACCCACACAAGATTATCGATGAAATCGATGGTCTTGTGCGGGTCCATCTTATGCGATGGTCCATCGAGCGGCAAAGGCAGTACACCCACTGCCCTCAGACAACCAGCTGTGCTGATGTTTAAGCCCATGTCAAAATTAGTGAGTCTACTGTAAATCCCGATCTACTGTCACATTGCCTTCGATGGACTTCGAGTGTCCGTACTCCTTTCGTGGCTATATATTGAGCACGTGTATGACGCAGGAAGTGGTTATCGTAAATTATTCACAGATATTTTGCTGAGTCTGCTTGTGGTATACTGTGCACGTTTCAAGTTAGTCTGATAATAACTTGGTTATTCAACAGAAAAAAACTGTAAATGCGCTTTTTTACCATTGAGAAATGAACGGATAGCCTGTAACCAAATTTCAATGGTGCACATTTACGATGGTTAGTGAGTACAATGCAAATGCATATCTGAAGCGAAAGATGCTCTATCGTATATATATATATATATATATATATATATATATATATAGGAGAAAGAAGTGTATACCTGAGGGCTCGTTTTCCCGTGTTTTAACACAATAATAATGAGAACTAACAGACAGTAATGCCAAGGAATGTACAGGGGAAGTTATTAGAACCAATGGAATGTAAATAAGAAAGAAAAGTGGATGAAAAAATAACCAGCCGTGAGCAGGAATCGAACCTACGACCTTTTTTCATCCACTTTTCTTTCTTATTTACATTCTATTGGTTCTAATAACTCCCCCGGTACATTCCTTGGCATTACTGTCTGTTAGAACTCGTTAATATTGTGTTAAAACATGGAGAAACGAGCCCTTAGGTATAATCTTCTTTCCCTTATTTTATTGAACGAGGGTCTCGTACTGGCATACTTGGTGTGTGTAGGTTGTATAAGAGGGACAATTAATCAGCTGCCCGCTCATAATAAGTTCACGTGCTACGTGACGCCAAACATGCACATAAAAGTGTTTTCACACTCGTAGTTTGGCTCATAGATCGTGCTGACTGTCACTCCTACTTCTAAATTCACATATAAACCCAAAAATGTGGATGGAGGGAAGGCCGCTGTGGTAGCTCAGTGGTTAGAGCATCGAACGCGTTATTCGATGGTGATAGGTTCGATTCCTGCTCACGGCTGGTTATTTCTCTATCCACTTTTCTTTCTTATTTACATTCCATTGGTTCTAATAACTTCCCCTGTACATTCCTTGGCATTACTGTCTGTTAGATCTCATATATATATATATATATATATATATATATATATATATATATATATATATATATATATATATATATATATATATATATATATATATATATGCAGCTGCTTGAGCATACGTCATTGTCGAAGTTGTAGTAATAGTACCACACCATTACCACCACCCATTAAAGTGTTTTAGTGGTTATCGGGCTCTACTGCTGACTTGAAAAGGGCTCGATAAAATCCTAGTCACAGCAGGCGCATTTTTGATGGCGGCGAGAATAATTTAGGCCCATGTATGTAAACCTAGGTCCACGTGGAAAACCTCGGGAGGTATGAATTTTCAGAGGCCTCCCCCACTGCGCACCTAATAATCATATCATGATATTATGATGGCGAAGGCTAGATAATGGTACTGCAAATTATGATATTAATAATATATTAAAATTCACCGCTCAATCCCTCTGCACAAATGGTTAACCAGCGAAAGCTGAAACGTGCGGCCCTGGTGTTGATATAAAACTTCTAGGCGCGTAAAACTTCAGACAACTAACATAAGAGACAAGGACGAGCGCAGACTTTCAACTGATTTTATTACTACTACGACACACATATATATATTAGAAAGAAGATAAGCAACACACAAAATCAAAAGGCGAAAAGAGAGATTGCAAAAACATCACACAAAATCAAAAGGCGAAAAGAGAGATTGCAAAAACATCACGTGCTCACCCTGGGCCCCCACGTGCCGAATTTAAAAACGCCAATTCTTTCCCAGATAATGCTATCGATGGTTTGCTGATACAGCTACCTCGAGCAATTGCTGCAGCTTCAATTACAAGTCTTGTGCCTTCATTAGGGTGGGACGCGAGAACCCTTGTCTGTTCGAACAAAGGCTGGCATCCACATTCGGAACAATGAGCGGCCAAAAAACCGTCCCGTCCTGCATTTCTTACTTTCTGGCAATGTTCTTGAAGTCTTACATTGAGGCACCTGCCCGACTGACCGACGTACTCAAGTCCACAAGACAAAGGTACGCCATAAACAATCCCTGTTGCACACTCAACAAACTTCTTTCGGTGCTTAATTTTGCAGCTACTCGTAGTGGTTCCTACGGGGCTTGTTTGGACAGATAATTTTGACAATTTGTGACAAGTCTTGTGGACTTGAGTACGTCGGTCAGTCGGGCAGGTGCCTCAATGTAAGACTTCAAGAACATTGCCAGAAAGTAAGAAATGCAGGACGGGACGGTTTTTTGGCCGCTCATTGTTCCGAATGTGGATGCCAGCCTTTGTTCGAACAGACAAGGGTTCTCGCGTCCCACCCTAATGAAGGCACAAGACTTGTAATTGAAGCTGCAGCAATTGCTCGAGGTAGCTGTATCAGCAAACCATCGATAGCATTATCTGGGAAAGAATTGGCGTTTTTAAATTCGGCACGTGGGGGCCCAGGGTGAGCACGTGATGTTTTTGCAATCTCTCTTTTCGCCTTTTGATTTTGTGTGATGTTTTTGCAATCTCTCTTTTCGCCTTTTGATTTTGTGTGTTGCTTATCTTCTTTCTAATATATATATGTGTGTCGTAGTAGTAATAAAATCAGTTGAAAGTCTGCGCTCGTCCTTGTCTCTTATGTTAGTTGTCTGAAGTTTTACGCGCCTAGAAGTTTTATATGGATTACCAACTAGCCCAATCCCACACTTTACCTGGTGTTGAGCCGTGGGCTCACCTCGACGTGGCGCTGCCACCTTCCAAAATTGTTGGTTACATGCTTGTGCTTCCTAAATCTGGTTAGACACACGTTTCGCTGGGGTTTACCACAGTGTTTATTTTTTACATGCCGCACCTTGTGCCTTCCATGATAACGATCATAAAGGAGTGTAATGCGCAGTTATATGCATTTTACAATGCGTGGATCACAGTGGTTTGTTCTCGAACCACAGGTGGCCACCTACGTCGCAGCCAAAGCTATAGTTTAGCACGGTAAAAACTCCCGCCGAAAGAGGGTGTTCACCCAGGGAACTTGCTCCTGCAATCCTCACGTTGACGCCACAACGCCACGTTATTGCGAACGTTCATATCCTGAGTTAATTTGGTGACGGGATTTGCAGGATAAGCCAGCCACCTGCGATAGCATTCCCGTTCACGATTTAAGTAGCTTGGAAGGCTGCCAGAACATCGATACGCAGTTTTTGCCGGCAGTCGGCCTTCCGGGCCTGTTTTTATGCTCGGAGGGCACCATCGTGCCAGTGAATGCAAGTTCTCTCACGTTTGGGCGCTCTTCTAGAGTTGTCAGTAGCATACCCATGTGAAATGTTTCGGGAGAGACTAATGTGCGCTGGTTCGGCGTCACGACAGAATGGACGACGTCATTTATAACACAGCCAATGGCGCGCGTGCTTGAATAGGACGCTGTGAACGACGTAACTGATAACACAGACAATGAGCACCACTAGTGACACCACTGCCGGACGGTTTTCTATTTCTCCTATTTCTCTTCAGCTTTCGATGTTGTGGTATTTATAATAATACATTTAAAACGAAAATATATTCGTTATTATTATTAGCAGCAGTAGTAATAGTATTAGAAGTAGAAGCCGTGAAAGAACAACAGGTAGCACAGGTCAAGCAAGCACAACGCAAGTGATCAAAGGAAAAAAAAGTACATGATGATCATGACAATTTTTTGTACAAAATACCAGAAAAGCTGTTCGAACTTTCATTACTACAATATTTAGGCACTTTGTTCTTCCATGACTATGACTGTAATGAAACATTCTTAACTTAAGCCTCACTACCGGAAAGCGGACAAATTTTTTTTTGCTTTAAACCTTCGCACTAGTAGCTACATGCGATCCAAATTGTGCCAGTTCCAGAAACCAACTACCCTACTTCATTAGTGGCTCTCATAAAACGAATTCATTCTACAGAGAAATAGAGATTAGCCTATAAAATAATTTTTCTATTAGTCTAGGTGCTGTTCACGACGGGGTCGATACATCGAAGCATTGTTCAGCAAGTGAGCGGCACCTAATGGCTCCATCCTTGGGTTTCAACCGAATGTTGACATTTTCTATATGCAGCAAGAAAGACATCGCAACATTCTTGTCGTAAGTTTTCTCATAACATTTGTTATGCGAACAATAAGTGGTAAAGTATAGTAAAGAAATAAGGAGGGGTAGAGTGGTGGTGTCATACACAGTTGGATCGACTGCTTATAGCTATAGAAGAGGAAATAATAGTAAGGTGGTGCCTCACGTAGCTGTGACTTGGAATGGTTAGCAACATTTTATTTGTATTTGGCTCGCAAAGCAACTTCGCTTGCCCCTCCCCTCTGCTTATTGCTTCAGTTCCGTAAATTTTCAAGATGATAAAATAGCGGAAAAATGACCTTATTTTACTCCTCGTTGCTTTGAAACAGCAGTGGATCTAGTTAGTGTTAAGAAAAGTCAATAATGTTTCGGGACTATACAGTATTGATCGAATGGTTATTTCGAGTTTGTCTTATCAGAATTCTTTTCTGCCACAATACCGCCAAGGCCTACAAATCGGTCTCCTGCTTGGAACACATACATGTAGACACCTCTTCGAGGAGTTTTTTTTTTTCTAAAAAGAATTCACCACACATCATCTATACTGATTCAATGTAGAAGTCTAGATTTTTTACCAGACTTGGGGAGCGTAATATTTAAGAAAAATGGAAAGTTCATTTGCACCTAATTCTACACAGGACGAAGAACAGCTGTTGTTTGTTCAGCCGTAGATGCCCAAGCGCTGCCATATCAAAGCAAGAGCAACAGAAAAGAAGAGATAATCAGTGCTTGAAACACATGAACAAAACCGAAGTGTTCTTGAATGCTACGGTAAGAATAATTTTTAGCATTCATTTAATAAGGTAAACAAATTAATTGCACTCGTGTTATTATGGCTATGCTATAGTGGAAGTAAGAAAAAGTATTATTGTGAATTCTCTGGTTTTCAAATATTGATTGTTTTTTTTTTCAGTCAGCATCCTTGTTTTGATATTCCCCTTTTCATTTTGTATGCTTTAGATGGCTTCACGGGCGTACAAGCTGCTACGTGCTCAGTTTGTAACATTGTGAAACTAGCATGATGTGACGATACCAGCGTTTGAAAAAGCACGCACGACAGCTTTCAATTGCTGATTTACATTATATGACTGATCACTTAGCGAGAGTGCAGACCTTAGTTTCGGACCCGGAACTGGATTGCGTACCGTCAGAAAGTATTAGCACACACAGTGGAAATCAGTCGTTTCCTAGCTTCACAGCTTCACCTTGGTGACCAAAATTTGCATACAATCGTTTGAGGCTCATGATTTGTTGGCGATCTATCGGCCCTGGTACAATGAAAAAGAAAGGTAGGAAGTGCATCCGATATATATAACAGCCTGATCAAAGGTATTCTAGAACAGTACCTTAGGAGGGCGTTGTTTTGTACAAGACGCCGAAGCTGACTATGCTTGGTCTGGAAAGCTGAGTAGCTTTTTTGTTTTTGCTTAGTAGCACTCTTCATCAGCTGCTTCCTCGTGCTACTTCGAAAAGCTCCTTCTTGAAACTTGTTCACTGCTATAATCAAATACTTTGGTGTGTTCTGCCAGTTATGCATTTTTAGGTTTATGGTGACTTACAGGCGCCACTCGAGTCACGCGGAATCCAGCTTGCGAATTGCGTTCTTCCTGGCAAGGACAAAGTGTTAGCATACGGTTGGTTTTTAAAACAAGACTAGCAGCCGCATAGATTTCGAGTGTCTCAGAGAGCCTTTACCTGCCTTAAAAACACAGACATTTTGGTTTAATAGTGAACGCAAGACTAACTTGTGTTCGCCATGCCAGTCACACAAAACTGCAAGACGTGATCTCGCTTGCTACACTTCGTTTTAGTGTTGGAGTAGGAACATTTATTGCATTTCAATGACAAATGCCTTTTTTATGAAACGATTTTGCTGTAGCTCGAAACCTCCTGTAGTGCAGCAACTGCGAAGAAGCCAGCGATGCCTATCCGCCCTTGCCCGCACCACCAAATGCGACAACGCGGTTTTACTGCCAACGCCCTCCTGGTATAGAATGCGATGAGCGGCCGCACAACATAACCAAATAGCTTTCCGACACTGTATCGGGAAATCGACGTCCAGCACATTCACCACTGCAGCACGCTATGCATCCATGCTAAGGCCCCAATTAAATGCTTTTGACAATTTGCCTGATATCATCATCCTCATCATCATCATCCGGCTGACTATACCCACTGCAAGACAAAGGCCTCTCCCATGTTCCACCAGTCAACGCGGTATTTTGCTAGCTGCTGCCACTTTACCCGCAAACTTCTTAATCTTATCTGCCCACCTAAATTTTTGTCTCTCCCTCACCCACTTGCCTTCTGTTGAAATTCAGTTTGTGATCCTTAATGACCAGCAGTTATCTTGCTTTCGCACTACGTGCTCCGCCCATCACCATTTCTTTTTCTTGATTTGGACTATGATGTGCCTAATCTCCATTCGTTCCCTGACACACTCTGCTCTCTTCTTCACCGTTAAGGTTACACGTATCATTTTCCTTTTCATTGCTCGCTGCTTCGCCATTAAGTTATGTTTAACGCTCTTTGTAATCCACCAGGTTCCTGCCCCGTTGCCTGATATTAACGGGGGTAATTACAGAAACTGTTTCGTTAAACAACACAGACGTCTTGTAATATAACGAATTACGGCTGTGAAGATGGTGTCAATACCAGTATCCAGAAGATGGTACACCGTTATTTTTTTCCACTATACGAACGTTTTGGCAAAATTCATTGGAAGCCTCAACACAGTCTAATGAAGGAATCTGAAACATGAGAATGTCGTACTTAAACTAAGGAATCTGAAACATCAAAATGTCGTATTTAAACTTTGAGAATGATTGGGGGAATATTTAAAGTAAGAAAGTAACAAGGAAGGTAACAAACACGGTGCAGGCTGCAACACACGGGTTCCTCAAAAATACAGACAGTCTATATATTTTATGTACACGTGGCTCTTGTAAGAATGATTCTCTGTCCTTGAGCTAAGGTATCCCGGCTCTCATTTTTTTTGTCAAATGAAAATAAAATGCCGAAGAAGCTATGAAGTGGTTGCAAAGCATATTTTTCACTTACCACTAATTACAACTATGGCAACAATTGCCCAACGAGCGAAATACTTCAAGCCAAGCAAACTGCGTCGTCAGCCCAACTGCTTATTGTATGGATATAAAGTGTTGCGTGCATTTTCATAACAGATAAAGCCTCCTCCCTCGACACACAAGGTGTGTATTCGCGTCAAGTATACAGCCCGTTTGACTAATCTGCGCTAGGTATATCATAAAGTTTCACGCAGTTTACAAAAAGCCAGGATGAAACAAAAAGGGGTGCTACGTTGGCATGATGAAATAATCCGAAGTTGCAGAACAAACGCTAAACCTTTTGTATATAATATTTTTGTTCTACTTGCTACTGACAAACTAAGATTAAGCAAGCTTTCTTGGGTTCTAAGCCTAACGGACTGGTAATCACTTATAAAAGCTAAATATGCCAAAGTTTCGAAAAATATGCAGCAACGTTGCCTTGCGCGTTTTCTGATGGCTACTAAATAAAAAGTCACTAAGGCAACCATTGTTAATTCACAAACCTGGCATATTCGAAAAGACGATTGAAGAACGTTTTGTGAATTCCGAAATGTCTTCGGCGAAAGCTTTTGCCCATTTCACAGGCTAAGCCATGATTTTTGCGTTTTTTTTTGTGTGTGCGCATGACACTCCCAGTTGAATGGGCACATTTTTTTCCTGAAAACACGTTGGAATTTAGTAAGTGACCTTGAAATTTTGTTACGTAAATTAACAAAGTATGGTTCGAAGTGAACAATGGATTGATCATTCACCAATTCTTTGCATTCTTGCTTTAAAGCTCCATGAATTTATTATCCTTAGCTAGGTCGACCTCCCTCACAGCTTACTTGTGAGCCGTCCGACTAACTTGACTGCTGCAACGAGACGTCTGACGAAGGAGCGTTGCCGCGTGTGCCACTGTGCTATCACGTGATCGCTGAAAAAGTGTATGGGGGCATGAACGGGCAGTTCGACCCCACCGCAGTGTCATTCAAGTGATTACTGAAGGAGTACGAGGGAAAGGGACCATACCTGTGACGACCGACTGTTACTATAGGCAATGTTGCCATTAGGTGTTTGATGAAATACTGGTAGGGGACAGTCGACAGCTGGCACCATTCCAGGGGATAGACAGATGGACAGTCGAGCACGCGAGTATGAGCCTTTAAGGGTTTTCGCCTTAATGTGGTAAGGCCTACGGAGTACACTTTGCCTGTTAACAGTGGTAGCTGGAAGAGTGACCCTTATAGAGCCTGTTACAGACTGACTAATACAACTAATAAAAATACACCTAACAACGCATTAAGAATTATAACATTTTAGATGATGTAGGAAAGCATCCACTGTGGTCCTGTTCATCAATTTATTGAGAAACCTGGTACCAGAAGAGCACCTTCAGAACTCTTTGTGCTATGGCTGACAGCGATGAATTATAACCATAGCCGTGCGCCAGGTTTCCCTTTAATGGGGGGGAAGGGGAGGAAAGTCTGTCGCAGCGCACACCTCACTATTGGTCAATGTATAAAACAGACTTTGCGCCCCCCTTCTTCAGTAACTATAGAGGGGGTGACCACCCCCTGTCACAAAAGCAGGGCCGATGGCGCGACAAAAAAAAGCACGTTAGTCACAGAGCAACGGGACAGAGATGGACCAAATATTCTTTATTCACCCTTAAATAAAATGAAACACCCAATATTTGCAATGAAAACTGTTGCGAAATCTACGCAGTAGCTAATTATGATACCGTAGTTGGCCTCCACCACCACCACCGATATCTAACTCCACTATAGCGTAGAAGAGGAATAAATGAAATAAAACGAAAATGTCATTACGGTATTAGATTTCAACCAGCAACCTCTCCACACCAGTCAGATATTGTACCACATAACCACCCCGTTCTACAAACACCACTGATAAAAGAATATTAATGCGTCATATCGGGCAAAAAATCGCATTAAGCGCTCATCCGACATATAGCGCTTGTGCTTGCGAGACTCGTAGCCCGCGACACTGCTACACAACTGAACATAAGTAAATGGAATTCAAATACAACCAATGTTAGGATGAGGGGATGGATGTATTATGGGGGTACATTTTATGAATTTGGATAGCCAGCACTGCAACGAACCATGACAATGCAATAATATTAAGTCTTTTTACAAATCTGTTTCGAGGCCTTCCGTGGCTCAGAAAAAAAAATACTTGATTGCACGCAGCATTCTTGGGTTTGATTCCTGCTCTGACACTGGTCATGGAACGTCTAGAACAATGGCGACAAAGCGGCGCGCACCGAGCACTGCCACTACAAGTTAAATATTTTTGTCGTGATATGATCGCTCTGTGTGTCTGCAGCAAGTAAAAGTGACACATTGCAATATTTCTGGGGTTCCGGTGTGCACGCAAGATGCCTACCAGAGAGAGAGAGAGACAGAGAATAAAACGAGGGAAAGGCAGGGTGGTTAACCAGAAAATGGAGCATTCGGTTTGCTACCCTGCACTAGGGGAAGGGGGAATAGGGAAGAAAGATTGGAAAGAAAGCGAAGAGGGGAATAGACGCGCGCAAAAAAAAAGGGGGGGGGGAGCTGGGGTGCTACAGTCTTTAAAATAAGCTACTGCTACGCAAAAAGTTCAGTAAGGCCTTCACTGAACTTCTGTGAGCACACAAATCACGTCGCCTTTCCAGCACTGATTGTTCAGACAAAGGTCTGTCGTCAAGGCGAGCTAAACAGCAGCTAGTTGCCGTCTTTGCACACTGTAACGAGGGCAGTGACAGAGAACGCGCTCTATAGTTTCATCGCTGCCGCAATGACTACAAGCAGCACTGTCTTCCAGACATGTAGGCTACCAGACATGTAGGCTGCATATATAGGGTAAGTCTGCAACAAAGTTTCAAGCGCCATGCTAAATCAGTCTAATATCGGACTCCGGACTTCTACCTCATCTTGGTAGGGTGCTTATCCTTGGCACTTTTCTTGCGTAGCACATTATGAAGGGAAGTCTTCCTGGAAGAAAGGAGATTAGCCTTAGATTTTTTCACCATCAAGGCCTGTACGCCAATTGTCCTTATGAAACTGCAAGAGCGAAACTTTGTGCGGTACTGTGTACTGTTGTATTACGCATTCTATCAATTACTATCTTTACAAATAACCAGTGTAGCGAAGTGTCAGAACTGCTGACTGTCACCAGGCGACGTGGGTTCCGATTTGATTCCCTAATAGGTATTTTTTATTTATTTAGTTTTTTCTTTCGTGCGGTAGTGGTTACAGACACAGGCAGCGGTGGCAGCGGACAACAATCTCACCAGAAGCAGTCTTTCTGACTGCCAAACAGACATCATCAAAACGCCAAACAGACATCACACAACGAGGCCAGCGCACGGTACTTAAGCCCTTCCAAGGAATCACATAGGATTCAGATATACCTCTTCGTCATGATCTGCCACAGCACAAAGAAGGCACACACAGTACCTAACAGATGTGTAGCGGTTGCAAAGCGCCGCTGCAGAATTGCAAAATTTGGCGTAGTGGGTGCGGCTTTACCTAATGTAGTTTACGATGATTGATGGCACAGTGGATGGCATAAATCACCAAGGCATTCACGTCATAGCATGCGAGGTTTGTTCTCAAAAACATGCAAACAATAGGCTCTGAAAGGCCACTGTACAAGCCTTCACTATGTCTGCTGGTGTTTTGCACAGGCCTGGCAATTTTTAGCAGTACCTAGTCTGTCCTAATTTGTCCTACTGTGCTGTGGTTCTTAGAGCTTCTCATTGTTGGGCACTTATCATGGTACGTGTGAGACATTATGCAACAAATCAATGCCAAAGTCATGAACCACCTGATATTCTACTCACTGTGTTTGCTTCCTGATCGCTGTAACGTTCTCTATTTCAAATGCTTCAGTGTGTATAATTCTTTTAATGCACTCTTTATCATAGTAAGTGTATACGTTAATGAGCAAGTAGTATGTAATGTCAATAGATTTTAACGCTCGAGAAGGGCAGCATAATTTTCGGTTGGTTTTTCTCACAGTCTTCAATCCATAATATTTTACAGCGTTTTCATGCACATATTCAGAAGATATATCAACTTCCGTACAAATTGCAATAGAGCACTCCCAAAGCATATGGTGAAACGCCCCAGTTTCCTCCTCGAGGAAAATGACGCACTTTAGCATGGTATTGTGTTGTCTCATGGTGTAGCACTGTAATTGCCTCACGGTGTTTTACTCATAATTGGACCAGGTACTTTACGGGTGCATATTGAGCTGTTATGTTAAACTACCGGAGACAAATCAAGTAACGTCATTCGAAACAAGCGCTCCTGATTGGACAAATTGCAAGATTAATGAAGTGTGCAAGGTAATTTTTTTTCCTTCATATTGCTCATACTTCCAACAGTATCAATCTCACAGTTAACTTTGATTTCTAGTGCCATGCTATTTTTACGGCATGCTAGGAGCAAAAAAAAACTACAAATCACAATTTCTTTTACTTACACAAACAATCCAACGTGCCTGTAGCCAAGAATCTGGAATATTAGGACTCATATAAATCAATTATATATGTAAGCATTGGGAAACATGAAGTGAAATATACCTTCATAGAAGTCGTTCTCAGCCTATTGTGTTACAGATACAATAACTTGAAAAGTTGAGCGGGAAAACGGTGCTTTTTGAGCTTTTTTGCCGCCCGCTCGTGAATGAGTAGTCCGAGTTCGCACTTGTTTCCATGGCTTTCCTTGAACACGTGTCTTTTTTTTTTTGCACAACCTTTTCTTTTTAAGTATGCCTTTTGTGTGCAATACTACATAAAGATGGCTTCATTCTATGCCGTTGCGTGAATTATGATTGTATGCAATTCTGCGCGGGACCACTTGTGCTGTAAACATTCAAATACAAGTGACACAGTTATACAATACAAGTGACACAGTAAAAGCTGATATCTTCGTTGGTGCCGCTACAAAGGAGAACCGAAAGTGATACGTGCCTAGTCCCGCAAACTACCAAGCCAGTGACAGCTCAATAAAGCGTTTAACTTCTAGTCAACTGTCTAGACAAAGTTGCGCATTTTTGAGAAGGCTATAATGTAAGAAATCCTAACCACAGGCATTAGTTGTAAGAAACCCATGGTGCCTGGTACATTCACCTAAGAGGACACGAATGTGATACCATTCCCTTTCTCTTATCACTATTTTTCTTCACAATCAATGCATTTATTTTACCACCATCCCCCGAAAGTATTCTTTGGGTTCTATGCACTTTTGAACAGGCAGCGATGCTTACTGTTGACCTAATTTGTGGTCTCGCGATATCTTTAAACCAGTTCCTGTGTACAACGACGATGGTGTCGAAAGTTAAATTTGCAATTAATATCTTAAAGAACATGTCCGAACGTTGACCGAAAGAATTGCAATCAATGAATGTGGCTTAATGTTGCTGTTCTCGCCGAGGAGCCATGTTCGAAGATCGAAAACTGTGTTCTAAAACAGGAGCAATATTTCGAATTTCGACCAATTAAGGCTCCAGAGGGAGAACCAAAACGTTATTACCATTACTTTTAAAATCAAGTTGGTAGGCGTTCGGATCCCTCCTGGTAAATTATTTCCTCCCGAACAAATGGGCTTCTCTCATACACGCCAATTTAACTATTAAATAAGAAGTCGCTGTGTCGCTGTTTACTAGTTTACTACTATGCAACCCAGTTAGGTGGACTTGTGTCTTTTGGTACACCTTATAAGCAGTACTTCGGGATTATGTGACGCGCTTGCTGAAGGCATCTAGCTCAACCAAACTTAGATGCAGACTACGCGGGCAAATACGATGCTCAGCGATGTTGCCTTTCTTTTTACCTGTGTAGGCTCAAAAACAAAAAGCGCAATGGACAACGCTTGTTATAGGTTGCGACCAGATATTATACTTTTGTTGCCTTTTTTTTTCTTTCAGGTATGCATCGCAGGATTATGCGTTTAGAACAAATAGCCCACTCTTATGACTGCTGCAGTAGTTATTAGACTGTCTTGCTCAATAAAAATAATGAAGCATGATGAAATATGTGTTTCGAGAACTTCGTTTCACATTGATTCAGAAATAGTAGGGTGACAAATCGAAGCACTCGAGTTTACCAAAAAAGAGGCACTTGCCTGTGCCGAACATGCTGCACTGTGAATAATCTTGTGAATTTCCTTTTATGGAATCTGTTTAAACGGCACTGGGATATTTCTGCGAGTGTATTAGTTAGAATTGACTCATGAAACCGTTTTTGTAACTATACCTCCATGCTACATGCCACAAGAAATTTTGCTTATCACTGTCCTATCGCTGCAGATCTGGCTGCTAAAAATAATGCGTTAATAAAAGTGCTCAAGCTACAGTTGTGTCGATATGACAATCTGTGTATACTGGCGACAAAGACACGCCCAATACTCTGCTCTGATTTGGTCTATTGTAATCCGTGAGCACTCTACAGTTGCTTATTACCCACTACACCATAATTCATCTTATATGTTGCGATGTGCCGCCATACCTACTTCATGTCTCAAAGACAATAGGCATACTTATGAAGCTAGAAAAACAGAATGGACTTTTTGGTGACCAACCCGGCTGCCTGTTTCATAATAAACGAATGCATACGAAATATAAAAATGCATCGCTTCAACGGTGGTATACACAAGCGTGTTCTGTCTTTCGAGGGAGACGCTGCTGGGATGCCGATGAGTGCAGACGCGTGCACATCGAGCTCCGTATGTTCTTGTCTTTTCTGTATGGTTCAACCCTTAATCGTCCAGAAATTGCCACAGGCGTGTAGGGGAGATGCTCCGGTATCGGTGGACTCCAGTTTCACTGAAATCGGACCATTTTTCTTGTTTTTACGGCCACTTCTTCGTTCGCCCATGTGGAGCCTTCGCTACCTCTAGCGTCCAGTAGAGGAGCGGCGGCGACGATGCCGGGAGACGCTCGCCCGAAGACGACAACCACGGCGTTGTCGCGGTTGCTGACGGCTATGGACTCGACTGGGGAGTCGCAAACAGCGTCCGTACGACAATCCGAACCAGGTTTGGGTGAAGAAGTCATGGACTTTGCCGCGCAAAACCGGGATGAAGCAGCGCTGCCTGGGAACTGCAACGCGGCGTCCACGCACGCCGACGCAGATTTTTCCGCCCCAACGGAGACCGACCGCACAGAGGAGGGATGGCAAATATCCCAATCGCTCAGAGCGAAGAAGAAACAGGCGAAGGAGCGGAAATTTCAACAAGGAGGGGTCTTCTCCGCAGGCAGCAGACCTACGACGGACAACCAGCCAAAGCGCCAGGGTCGACCTACAAGACGGAGGCCCCCAGCACTACCCAAGGACGATCTGAAAGTAGTCTTCCGGCCTCACCAGGGACTGCCTCTGAAGAATGTGACCACCCAAGCGATCTCCGACGCTATAGTGGAGGCTTGCCAAGGAAAAGTCAGGTGGGATCAGTTTATTCTCCGCATCCGACCGGGGTCCAACATTGCGCTAGCGTCGACTCCAGACACGACCGTCGTGATGGCGATGAGAGGCGTCACGTCTTTGAATATGAACGGAAGACCACACCCGGTCAACGTCTACGTTACGGCAGGTGAAGGAACCAAAAAAGGTGTTATTCACGGTATAGAGCCGCACACCCCGTCTGAGACCATCAAAGCGAGCATCCGTTTTCGCACCCAGAGCGTGACGCTGGTCGACGCTCGCATGTTGGGAGACTCTCAGAGTGCCGTCTTGACTTTCTTCGGGGACATTCTACCAAGATATGTTTACTACAGAGGAGGTGAGAAGGAGTGTATTCCTTTTCGTAACACCGTCCAATTCTGCCGAGCGTGTGGGGAGGTTGGCCACCGCACCGACGTGTGTCCGCAGCCAGACTCACCCGTGTGCCATACCTGTGGAATGCGCAACCCCGAAGTAAACCATAATTGCACTCCGACATGCGCAATTTGCACGGGAAACCATATCACTGGAGACCGCAGTTGTCTGAAACGCCTCAAGCCTATTCGCAAGCAAGCAGCGAAACCACCCCAAAAACCACACAAGCCAGCCCCTCGCTGGTTTCAGTCGGAGGAAGAGGAATCAGAATGGGAGTACGGACGAGGCGGGACCCGAAAGAGCCATTCCAGAACCCGCACGCCGTCGAAAAACCGTGCCGTGGAGACAGGACAACCAGGACAGCGGCATCCAAAGTCGACTTCGACGCCGAGAGCAATCTCCCAGGACAATCCGAACGCGCAAGCCCTTCCGAGAAGCAAGCCACCGGGGGCGTGTCCTGCACATAGCAACCCACAGGTGGACGCGGTAAGCTATGCGCAAGCCGTATCTCCCACTACCAAACATAAACCCGTTACACCAACGATCACAGAACACCCAGAATACAAGCGGGTAGTAGCTGAAAACAGACAACTTAGAACAGAACTACATGAGGTTAAGTCTCGAATGGCGCGCCTGGAGTCACTACTAAACCAGTCGAGCAACACACAAAGCCCGGCGAGCACACCTGTTGTCTCGCAGCCCGTTGCGCAGCCCGTGGAAACGCAACCACCACAAACACCGCTGATAGCGTTCCTAGTTCAACAAATTCAACTTGTTTTTGCCAAACTAGGCCAGATGGAACGCACCATAAGCGACTTGAGTCAGGCGCAGAATCCTCGCAAGAGATCTTGTCAGAGCCCGGGTGCCCCCACCAGACAACCTAAAGAAAGTGGAATACCAGATTCCGAGAATACCAATCATGGCTAGACACCGTAACAATAAAAAGACCGAGCAAACGGAAATATGGCAGTGGAACTGCTGCTCATTGAGAACAAAACTTGAAAATTTCAAACAATTTATTGGAGCATCTCCAATCCCTCCTGATATAATCTGCCTTCAGGAAGTAGGCAAATTTCAGATAAATTTGAGAGGGTACATAAGACATGTTAACCCAAAGTACCCACAAGTGGCGACATTTACCAAAAAAGATATAGCATTGAGTGTCAGCTACGTGAGCAATGAGGCAGTGCAACACCAGATAATAACAGTGTGGCCCAAAAAACGTGGAAGACCAAAAACAGTGGGGGTCAATATATATAGCCCACCTAAGGAGAGACGAGCCGACTTTGAGAACATTATAGCACATGCGATGGGTTTATTGAAAGAGAAAGACAGGTTAGTTATCATGGGGGATTTTAATGCGCCACACAGAAATTGGGGATATAAGCAGGACAGCCCTAAGGGCAAACTCCTTGTAGACCTTGTTGAACGGTATGATCTCTGCCAACTTACACAACCAGACCTACCGACACGGGTCGGGAATAGCTTAACAAAAGACACGTCACCGGACTTAACGTTTACAAATTCTGAAGGAAACGTCTCATGGGCGCACCTCGGAGAAAACTTGGGAAGCGACCACTACATTCTCGGAATAACTATTAATGCCGCCACGACAAGACGAATGGGGAAAGCGACAATATCTGATTGGAACAAATTTAGGGAAAACGTAGGAGACCATGGGGAAATAATAGATCTAGGTAACTGGATGACACAGATAAAGGAGGCACACAGGAAAGTGACAAAGGAAATAGAAACAAGCGTGGAAATCCCAGCAGTCGACAAGCACCTGCTACATTTGTGGGACGCGCGGAGAAGCCTCACAAAGCGATGGCGGAAGCAAAAGCTTAATCGCAAATTAAAGATAAGGATAGATCAGTTGTCACAGGAAGCCAATGACTACGCACGTCAACTAAATAACAGTAACTGGAGGCAATTTAGTAACTCACTTAGAGGGACGTTAGGAACCAGAAAGACCTGCCACATCCTGAGGAGTATGATCGATCCAGGGGCAGCAAAAACAATGACAAACAGGGCTTTAAGAATTCTGGAGAATGAATTTAAAGGTAACGATGACGCACTTATCTACGAAGTTAAGAAATTATATGTCGGACAAGACGCATGTGAAGTGGTACATGGCAAATATGCAGGAAAAGAACAACCAGAGTTAGACGCTCCCATAACATTTGAAGAGGTTTATGCGGCGGCCCAGTCTTTCAAAAAGAATACCGCCCCAGGAGGAGACAAAATAACAAACTCTATGCTTAGAAATTTGAGTGATGCGGCCCTTCGACGAATCACGGATTTCTTTAATGAAAAGGTATGGGTAGATGGAGGAAACCTTCCAGTAGAATGGAAGGACTCAAACATCATGTTAATACCAAAACCAGGGAAACCAAGAAATATTAAGAACCTCCGACCAATCTCCCTTACCTCATGCTTGGGTAAGCTTTTTGAAAAAACAATATTGACTAGATTGACAGACTATGTAGAGAGAGAGAGGGTCTGCTACCGGTGAATATGTTCGGTTTCCGACCACATGTATCGGCCCAGGATGTTTTCCTGCTGTTGCAAAATGACGTCATGAACCCAAACAGAGGTTCAAGCGACGAATTCGTACTAGCACTAGATATCAAGAAAGCATTCGATACAATATCACACAAGGTGATAATGGAAGGCCTCGAATCGATTAACTGCGGCCAACGAATATATGAGTATGTCCGGTCATTTCTGACAAGCAGGAAAGCTACCATTTCTTTAGGCTCGGTTACATCTGAAACCTTCGACTACCCAAATAGAGGCACCCCCTAAGGAGCCATGCTATCCCCGATACTATTTAATATCGGCCTGAGAAAGCTCGCATGTGAGCTGGAAAATATAAAAGGTCTAGGAGCAGCTCTTTACGCAGACGATGTCACCTTATGGACAAGGGGTGGCTCTTATGCGGACAAAGAAAACGCCCTCCAGGAGGCAGTAAATAAAATACAAGCTTTCGTGACAGCTGCAGGAATGCAATGCTCGCCGGAAAAAACTGAAATGGTTAGAATTAGGGCAAGATACGCAAAGAAAAAGGACTTAATACCGGTAGCAGTACTGCTGGATGGGAGACAAATCAGGGAGGCAGATGTAATACGCGTGCTTGGCATGTGGATACAAGGAAATTCGGGAACGTCACACACACTACAAAGGCTACGGGGAACCACGGCGAATGTGGCCCGGATGATCAGGCGGATAGCAAATAGCGAAATGGGACTAGAGGAGAAAGAAACCATTGCACTCGTTCACGCATTTGTGATCAGCCGAGTTACGTACGCGCTACCGTACCAGACAATGGCAAACCAGGAGACAAAGCAAATAACCACAATAATAAGGAAAGCATTCAAAGCAGCATTGGGGATTCCGGAAAATGCCAAAACCGAGAGGGTAGAGAAATTGGGCATATACAATACCTTTGAGGAGTATGCGAATGCGGTGCTTTTATCTCAAAAGGAAAGGCTCAATTCAAGCTATCATGGGAGAAGAATTCTGGAAAAGATGGGATATACATTGCGACCGTTATATTGTGACGAAGAAACGGTGCTAATAGATGCGGAAAAACGCACACATTTAACTGTGGCGCCTATTCCCAGAAATATGCATCCGACGTATCACGCAGGAAGGAGGAAAGCGAGAGCAGACTTCTTACGCAAAGCATTTCAGAATAGCTCAGAAGCCGTCTTTACAGACATAAGTAAAGCGAGCAGAGGGTCACATGTAGTGGCAATTGTAGCCCAAAATCACACCACAATGGCGTCAGTTAAAACTTGTTTCACACGAGTGGCAGAGGCGGCAGCAATAGCCATAGCCATATCCAACGCAGAAATCAGGGGAGAATCAGTGGTTGTGCTCTCCAATTCACAGGCGGCATGCCGAATGTTTCTCCGAGGAACGCTACCTAAAATAGCGTATAAATTTTTAAATAAACCCATAACAGGAAACCATCACATTATATGGTGTCCTGCTCACGAAGGTTTGGAGGGGAACGTCGTGGCAGACCGTATAGCTCGAGGCATCACCAACCGAGCGGCGGCAGGCCACGACGTTGAACCTCTTTCCAATTCGCGTGACATCCTCCTCCAACAAAGGAAGCAACGTAAGGAATATGGGCTTCCACATAAGGACTTGGATAGCCAGCAAAGCAGGGATTGGAGACGCATACAAACCAATAGCTTTCCCAATTTGTACCATCTAAGTAGAATATATCCCGCAAGATATAAAGACACCTGTCCGTGGTGTTCACAAGTACCAACACTCAGCCACATAACATGGGAGTGCACCCAGAGGCCCACACACATCGACAGCCCACACATCACGAAGCAACCACACATGTTTCACAGGCAGTGGGAGGCATGGCTTGCGGACGAGGACAAGCAGAGCCAAATAGCTTTGCTTGACCAGGTCCAGCGAGCCGCTCGTGCCAGCGGAGCCCTGGACTGAGGGCCCGATCAAACTGCCTGCATTTCAAATTTTTTTTTCTTTGAATAAAGTTTCTTCCTCCTCTCGAGTCGCCAACAAGCACACCAGCACGGCACGAAAACATTCGCCAAGCTTGGCAGTCTATCCCCCGTATTCTAGAACGTCCTTTCACTCAACGCTTCACCTTCATTTGAGAAAATCGATGGGAGCGCCGTCTGTAGACAGGGCAAGCCACTGCCTATCAGCGATAATCTGTTGCGATTCTTGAGTTGCGCAGTGTCATTTGCAGCCGTAAGCATTTCGAATATCCAATGCACAAAGCACATCACACACCCACGCTGCAGTTCACGGACACAGAAAAACACGGTCTTCTCGAGTCGCCAACAAGCACACCGGCACGGCACGAAAACATTCGCCAAGCTTGGCAGTCTATCCCTCGTTTTCTAGAGCATCCCTTCACTCAACGCTTCACCTTCATTTGGGAAAACCGATGGGAGCGCCGTCTCTAGACAGGGCAAGCCACTGACTATCAGCGATAATCTGTTGCGATTCTTGAGTTGCGCAGTGTCATTTGCAGCCGTAAGCATTTCGAATATCCAATGCACAAAGCACATCACACACCCACGCTGCAGTTCACGGACACAGAAAAACACGGTCTTCTCGAGTCGCCAACAAGCACACCAGCACGGCACGAAAACATTCGCCAAGCTTGGCAGTCTATCCCTCGTTTTCTAGAGCATCCCTTCACTCAACGCTTCACCTTCATTTGGGAAAATCGATGGGAGCGCCGTCTGTAGACAGGGCAAGCCACTGCCTATCAGCGATAATCTGTTGCGATTCTTGAGTTGCGCAGTGTCATTTGCAGCCGTAAGCATTTCGAATATCCAATGCACAAAGCACATCACACACCCACGCTGCAGTTCACGGACACAGAAAAACACGGTCTTCTCGAGTCGCCAACAAGCACACCAGCACGGCACGAAAACATTCGCCAAGCTTGGCAGTCTATCCCTCGTTTTCTAGAGCATCCCTTCACTCAACGCTTCACCTTCATTTGGGAAAACCGATGGGAGCGCCGTCTCTAGACAGGGCAAGCCACTGACTATCAGCGATAATCTGTTGCGATTCTTGAGTTGCGCAGTGTCATTTGCAGCCGTAAGCATTTCGAATATCCAATGCACAAAGCACATCACACACCCACGCTGCAGTTCACGGACACAGAAAAACACGGTCTTCTCGAGTCGCCAACAAGCACACCGGCACGGCACGAAAACATTCGCCAAGCTTGGCAGTCTATCCCTCGTTTTCTAGAGCATCCCTTCACTCAACGCTTCACCTTCATTTGGGAAAATCGATGGGAGCGCCGTCTGTAGACAGGGCAAGCCACTGCCTATCAGCGATAATCTGTTGCGATTCTTGAGTTGCGCAGTGTCATTTGCAGCCGTAAGCATTTCGAATATCCAATGCACAAAGCACATCACACACCCACGCTGCAGTTCACGGACACAGAAAAACACGGTCTTCTCGAGTCGCCAACAAGCACACCAGCACGGCACGAAAACATTCGCCAAGCTTGGCAGTCTATCCCCCGTATTCTAGAACGTCCTTTCACTCAACGCTTCACCTTCATTTGAGAAAATCGATGGGAGCGCCGTCTCTAGACAGGGCAAGCCACTGACTATCAGCGATAATCTGTTGCGATTCTCGAGTAGCGCAGCGTCATTAGCAGCCGAGCCGCGGTGCAATGCTCAACGTTGTCAAGTGAAGGGTGGAAGTCGAGTCGAGGAGCGTTTGTGAATACGGGGCTATGTCTGTCAAGCGACGAGAGCAGGCGTAGGCGCGTCTGCGCAGCGAAACACAGCCAGGTGCCGGAAACTCAGCGCTAGTTTCGCTTTCAGGGAAGAAGTGCGCTCGTAGCGGTTGCCGGGTATCCCAAGATCTGGTTGAACGAAGTGAAGTTAAAGCTCACATTTGTTGTCTTTCAGCAGTTTTTACGCGTAAAGAAATTAGAATGAATTGTAAAAATGTCATCGTTTGTTCATTCCTCTTTTTTCTTCCCCTTACTTTATTAACTTTGAATCGGGCGAACTGCGGGAACACTTCTGGTTGGCGCTTGCCTCCACTCCCCCTTGTCACTTGTTCAGCGATATCACGCGTTTGATTACGCATGGTTGTTTGCTCGGTTAGCGTGCCAAATATCAATTCGGCAAAGATAAGGCATTTTATGTAGCGTGGAACGAACCAAAACCGCAGTAGGCCTGGTGAATCAGGTAAACCATACATATGACGAAAATGCCTAAATCGAGGCATGTTTTGCGCGGCTTTACAGTGTATTAACGCCAGCATATCGAGATCCACGACGCATGCAAAGTTGCAACAAAATTGTTTCAATACTTTTTGAGCAAAGGTACGATGAAGTTGAAACAAAAGAAAGCGCAACCTCCCCAAAGGGAATCGTGAAGAAATGCGAATGCGTTGCGTAGCATCCACAGCGGCGTTTCGCACGTGAGAAACCAGTGTAAGAAAAGTGAGGCTCTCTTTTTTTTCTTAACGTGCAACCAATAGCACCGGTTGCTGTACGCGGGGCTTTTCTGTCGCGAGAAACGTGATAAGCGTTTCCAGCTCTAGTAGCTAGAGTGCACGGTGAAAATATGCGCACCCGCCCGCTGCTGTTGCTGACAGCTGCCGAAGTGTGAAGTGGTAGAGCTCCGGTTGCTAAGGGCGCGAGCACCGGCAGCTGTTGCTATGAAAGAGGGTGGCTAGCGGATCCCGACGGACGCCTGATACTGCCCGACTAAGAAATGCATTCGCTTACTGAAAATGAAATAAATAAATTTGAAACAACTGAGGTTTCACGTACGCATACTTCTAATGACACAGGGTGCGCGGCGCGATTCGGTGGGCATTTGAAACACTTGGAGTGGCCGCTCAACGTCGGGCTTCCACAGGTTCTTTCTACAACATACAGTGGATTTTTTGTGTCTAATTTGGAAATTTAATTTTTCTGGGGGAGGGGTTTACCCTGCCATACCCGCTTATAACGTCATTTTTAGCGAAAGCTCTATATGGCTAGAAAAAGTGGAAAACTCCTCGGTAGGGGTGTCACAAGTAGTCTCCATTGACTGTCCTAACAGTTGTGACATTCTCAGCATCGTACCGATGAACGCGCCGTTGCCTGAATTCTGAGTAACGTCGTTCATCTTGTCGTAACCGCGGCGCCAAGCACGCAAGCTTCAGTTTCTTCTGAAACCTTGCGCATTGGTATGCCATGGACAACTGCAGAAGAGCGCCGACGGTTGAAGCGTGATGGAGCTCCCATTCGCCGCGCCGATCGTGCAGTCCTGGGCACAGACACATGCCTGGTAGGCCGAGTGTCAGGTGCAACTGCATACCTTATGATTTGGAAGCCTTCCAAACCTCGGTAAATCGTGAATGGGAATGCAAGCGTCGGTGGCGGGTTGATCATGCAAACCACGCTGCAGAGTTAGCTTGCTTACAACAAACGCTTGCAAGAACGCCAAGGCGAACAATGAATGTGCGGTTCTTGAAGATGGAAAAAAGTCACAGCATATCCACGGAGTGCATGATGATGACTGGGGTGAAGCGCCCGTCCGTCCGTCCGTACCTCCACCCATTCGACCGTCCAGCCGTGCGTTCACGCGTCCTTCCGTGCATCTGTCTATCTGTCCATCCATCCTTCAATCCCGCCAGCGGCACTTGGAGTGAACACTCCAAGTACCGCCATCTTGCATCTTTTCATCATATATTCAGCACATAGAAGTACCACCATTCAGCGGACATTCAAAGGCTAAACGAAAGGTGGCACTCACGCACTTTATTGCGGCCTGCGCTTCGTGTCTACTTCCCACCTTTCGCCGCCTCTAGTACTATATACTAATTCACTATATTCATGGCCCTGCGGCACGACCCTCGCTAAGCCTGTTTGGAAAAGTATGTTGTCACAGACGTCAACAACATTTCAACAGAACATTTTCTTCCTTGACATACAATAAAGGTGATGACAAAGTAGACTTAATTTACATAAAAATGAATATGAGATGACGTGGAAAGAACATGAACATCTGATGGTTCACACACACACACGCACAGCCACACAAAAATGTGTCACAGAAGGGCAGATACACATATGAATTATGTAGGGTAAGCAATAGGCACAAATAAAACATGAATATGTACATTCCGAATATTTACATCTTGCCATGTCATTTCTGCCGGCGCATGGACACACCAGCCTGCCAATAAACCTTGCAAAAACCAAGGAGGTTACGTCCGGCAAGTTTAACGTGAGAACACGTTTCGGTCAGATAGTGCTCAGAGTGCGTCCTTCTGATACTAGGTTTTTTTTTCTGTTAGTAAGCATCAAACTCTAGGCTAGTTTTATTGAGGGTTAGGTCACCCATGTAAGTTACTTCATGAGAGCCAACTATCTTTTTATTTGTTATTATGTGCACGGGTTTCCTCCTCAATTGAAAAGGGTGCACGCATGCCGCTCTTTTAGTCCAGCCGTGGAGGTGGCTACGACCACTACTACTACTACTACTTCATACATCGCGGACGAACGACCCACGGCATAGGGAGCTTCGCCCCCTAAAAGGGACCTGCGCAGTGCCTATGACGAATAAGTGGCGTTGCAGCGCCAACGTGATGACAGCAGGAGCGCGTTCGCCGGGGCGAAGGCCCGCTTTTGGCGGGAGTTTCTGCAGCGGCACATTCGCTTCGGCTGAGACGTCTGCGAGAGCCTGTGGCTCGAGAACAACAGCTGTGAAGCGCATTCAACCGCTCAGCCCACTCCACGATGACCGTTATCATGCGAAGTACAATGTGCGGCATGTGAAACAACACTGTGGTAAACCCAAGCCAAACGTGTGTCTAACCTCGTTAAGAAGCACGAGAACGTAACCAACAATTGTGAGTGCCTTCACTGCCATGCTGTGTTGAAACTACTGCTAAACATCGAGACCGCACGTTTTAGCTTTCGCTGGTTATCTATTTGTGTGGAGTGTTTGGGCGGTCATATTTCTTAGCTGTGTTGGTGCTTCGTGCTTCTGAGAAAGGTTTGGTTGGTTGTTGCGCTGGCCGATTGATCGGCCGAAGATTGCAACGTCGGTAAAAGAATGTATGCTGCTGTTGTGCATCCTGCTCAGCTGAATTCAGAAGAGCCCCATCTTGCGGAACATACAGCTAATTTTTTTTTCGGAAGCTCACGGGTCTAGCAGGTACTTAATTTATGTCGCCGATTTTGCCGTTGGTCTGGAATTGTAGGTAGTGTGCCATCATTACTAGAAAGCTCTTCAGAGGCATCTGCGATGGCGTTCGTGACTGGTGCTTCTGACACCCACCTGCGTGCAAGTTTTGATGCATTAGAAACTGCCGCATTGTTTTTGTTGTTGATTGGGTGAGCGCTGAAGGGCGATACCACAACCTAAGTGACACAACTAGATTCCGATTGCAAAATTTTGTCATTCTGCAGTGCCAGAGAAATAGAGCCATGTGACAAAAGACACCTCTTGAACTGGCCGTACCATGGTTGAACATCTTTGCCAACGCGTCATCTCGTCAATCATGAGCGCTTTGACGACGCAGGCGGTGAGCGTAAGCAGCAACTGAGAAGTCGCGGGATGGAAAATAGCGCGGTGGACCACGTACACGAGGCGAGAATCCAAGGTATCGGGTTGTGAGCAACCCCTCGTGTCACGTGATAGAGCGAGAATGTTGAAAACGCGGACTTTCGTGCAGTAGTGAAACCAACTAGAACTTTCGGTTTTTCTGCATAAAAATGCATGGATGCCTTTTGGTGATATCTCTATGTTCTCTGTATATCCTATGTTCTCTCTAAAGTACACTTCATCAACAGCAACGCAAATATCAGCTCCGTACCCTGAATTCAGCTAAGGCACTTGATCTGTGGCAAATAAGCTCATGAATGTTTTCTCTGTGTACAATTTAATTAATATGATATGTGGGGTTTAACGTCTCAAAACTACCATATGGTTATGAGAAACGCCGTAGCGGAGGGCTCCGGAAATTTAGACCACCTGGGGTTCTTTAACGTGCACTCCAATTTGAGCACACGGGCCTACAGCATTTCCGCCTGCATCTGAAATGTTGCTGCCACAGCCGGGATTCAATCCCGTGACCTATGTGTACATTTCAACTTGGACTTCTTGAGATGAAGGTGAACAGAAAAAAAAAGTAGAGTGCTTGGAGAGTATTTCCACCGCGGGACAGTAATGTCAATCTGATTTTTTTGGGCTCCCTTTCTTTAGAGGGATATTGATTGAAAAAAAAAAAATGTCAAGAATATTGCAGCCTAATCGAAAGGTTGGCTCTTGGAATTCATAGATACCACCTCTTTTTAGGAATAGAGTGAAATATACATAACTTGCACATGATGCCACAGACAGCTTCTCTGCGCCGAGTGTAGGCGGCCACCGTGACTTTCTATCTCATTAGAGAGTGTCAGTGCAGAGAAGGACCCCTGGCGTTTTTTTTTTTTTTGTGCCCTGCTGATTCGCGTATGTTCGCCAGCCGCGCCAAGGGGAAACAGAAAGAATTGGAGGAGACACTGGTACCAATCCAAGGTCACCCTTTTTATGCTCCGCGCGGTCGAGCAAGAGCTCAGGCTGCATTTTAACCGGCTGGTGCCTGAAGATGGCGACCGAAGTGACGTCATGGTGACTTGTGTATGAAGGTTCCGCGTTTTTTTTTTTTTCACAAAATGCCGCGTCTACACCGCGAACTCGAGGTGATGACGTTTCACACACCAGGAATTTCAGCATGCCAAGAATGCGAGTCGTCGGCCACGTCTCTCAGAACAGATGCACACCTCAACTGCGGTTCCCAAAACTGTGACGAACAGCCCCGGCAGGGAACAATGCTCACGGCTGGGGGCTTAAGCGGAAGGGGGGGGGGGTAGGATAAAACGAGTGGCGGAGAAAAGAAAATGAACACGTGCGGCCTGCAGGTGCCTCGGGGAATGTAACTTCACGGATCGCACGCAGAGATCAACACTACGGCCAATTGTTTTGAAATACGTTAAATAAGCACTGTTTATTGGAACTGTCGCATCTTCCGATTAGAGTTTCAAAGTTATCATCAGCTTTCTCACGCTTGTTAACCATTATTTTCGAATAGGGCTCTCGCCTATTTACTGTAGATAGACATGCGTCCTAGATTACGTTGATGGAGTGCACACCGTTCGTGACTGAAAGGCGCTACCTATGCAAAAAACAGAGAGAGAGAGAGCTTTACCTGGAGGACAATCATACCTTCCTAACAATTTCCGAATACGAAAAGTTTCCCGGGGAGTTTTGTGAGAAAAAGGCAACCCAAATTTCTTTTCAAAGTGCGTCGTGCGCATACAAATGACCGTGAAGACCAGTGAATAGCATCGTTTTATTATCACGTTGTCACTCGCTACAATTAAAAAGTCCAGTTGACATCCAAATATATGGTAGTCACTGATTATCATTATAGCTATTTTCACTTCTTTTCGTGCTTTTGCACATGTTTGCTGAAATAAACAGCCTTTTACTAATGTCCCTTCAAACACTGCTAAGCGCTCCTTTAAACAAATATGAATATTCACGCAACTATTTGCAAACACCACCAGACAAGAATAAACGCACCGCCTTGGAGTCGGGGCCGCCACGTTTCGGCTTCGCAGCATGAAGGTTCCTTCTCAGGTCATTTCTCGTAGACTCCGTTCCACCGGTTTGCTTCCGTGGCTCAAGAGCAAAGCGTCGTAGAGAGCCTTCGTTTTGGCGGAGTCCAGGTCATCGTAAATGCCACAGACCTGATGCCTCGGGTCGCAGTCCAGTACGGCGGCGAGGAGAACACCGAGGTCCGAGTGAATCTTCTCGTTCGGAGCGTAAACCGCCATGTAAGGCAGCTTGCACCAGAGGCACACGCAAATCACGTGTGCCGGAGCTCTGGGTTCCGGGTCATCGACGAGGATGCAGCCGTAGACCGCTGTCTTTTCTTCAGTCACCATGAACGTCGTCCGATGGCCGAGGACTTTCAAGGCGCTTGCCATGTGCTCGACAAGATGGGCTGCCTTGTAGCCCCCGGCTTTCGCAACGGAGACGGTGAATCTGAAGAGAGTCCACACGGGCAGAAGATTCAGTGATGATAGCCAGCAGTAGAAGAAGGCCACGCGCTCCAGTCGGACTTGGCGGCTGGACCCCTTTTCCACCGCTCTACGGAGCGCCGCGACGACCAGTGTTTTCTTACGCCATTTCCTCACGCCGGGAAGCCACGGATAGTCCAGCCATTCCAGGGTGCACAGCATCGTCCCCGTTGCCTGGGAGATGAAGCGAAAACACGTGTCCAATTCCCGGGCTGTCATGTATACGGAGCGCCAAAACTCGGTCCAGGAAAGCACAGGCGTGTGGTGGTGGTGGTTCGAAGAGGAAGAAGGCGCGTAACTTCTGCAGCCTGGCAGGGAGCACGGCGCAGCGCCTCAGGTGTACGACTGCGGAGGTGAACAGAATGTGATTTCAACAGGCGGCCACCTGGTTGGAGAAGGTGTTCACTATCGCGCGAAATGATTAATCCGAGCGCGTGCTTGTGTTAGTCACGTCTCTTGTCCATAAAGAGTTTCTCCACCGGCCCTTCCACAGATCAATCCACCTTTAGGGTCAGTGTGCGGAAGGGGAGGGGTGCTTTACTACTGAAGCTTCGAAGGTCCGGTGTGTACGAGCGGACAAGCAGGCTTTGGTCTATTGTAAGTGTAGGCGAGCAAGCCTCACCTAGCAGTGGGGTCCCTTACTCACTCGCATTTTTTCGTACTCTCCCTCTACTGTTCGGTGCTCTCTTTCCCGGAAAGGTAGGTTTCTCGATCTTAAACGTTCATTTTTAGGTACATATTGTCCGACGACGTCACAGACAAACCTATCACTGACATCACAGTTTACAAAAAAAAAAAAAACGCCGCCATAGCAAAATGCGTCCCCCCTACTCGCGATTTTCTTGGATCTAAGCCACATTTCTTGTGCATGGTTAGCCTGCTCACTGTCTGCATGTTCCTGCGTGCATGCGGGGTTTATTTTCGCTTTTTTGTTGTTGTTCCCCGAAAATGCTACCCGGGCTGCAAGATATGCACGCTGTACACTGCACATGCAGACCGAATTGTTCGTCGAAAAAGTGTCAAGTACTGAAGCGCATCGTACCGTCGAATGTCCCAGCATTATCGCTAGTAGCCACGAAAGTTTCAGAAAGAACTCTACAAAGTTCGTGGTGTGCGGGTTCCGAGATTATCTCGATGGTTATTAGTCATTAGGCGTGGTACTCGCGAATGCAGTACTTGCACGTGTATTGGGACGATAACAAAACTCCAGAAAGGAGCGTGACAACGTAATTTCATTAAATGCCCCTCGCGGCATTCTGGACGGTAAATTGCCACACGTGGGTCGTCTAATGACCAGACAACCACTCAGAATTCAAAATTCGATAAGCCAACCATTATACCGTATTGGCCTGAATGAGCCCCGTTCTTCTCATTAGATGAGTCTCTATTTATGTTTTTTTATGTTATTTTATTTTTCGGTAAAACACGATCACGATCACACGTCCTTTTACTATATTAGACGCGTTTTATGGTATTTGTATCAGGGTTGAAATACAGCAAGCTCGTATTATTAAATTTTTTTCTAACCGAAAATGCGCCTTGCATCTTTGTTTGCAGAAACATCTGTGGCACCGCCTTCGCTTGACATGTGATTCAGTGTTCATAGATGGCAGCACCGACCTTATCTCCGTTGAGCTGCAACGACAGCGCTAATTGAGGAAATCACGGGCCGTACGTGTCTGCGAGTGTTGATGCACCGGTCTTATATACTCGATGCACCGGTCTTACATATGACAGGTGCACAACAAAAAAACAATGGTGCTGGCCCCGGTAGAATTAAGAACAAGAGAGAGTGGGACGCACGTTGGTCTCGTATTTCTCGGTATGTTCATTGACGTTTTGGCTCACAATCCAGCCTTTGACAAAGCATTTCTTGCTCTAAACATATACTTATATATATGCGGTTGAAAATTGCAAACCCCAGTGGAACCTCCTGTGGTTGGAAATCAGCGTAACGAATACTTTGCGAAGGAGGCTATCGTAAATCCCATTAAATCTCACTGTTGCTGAAGGAGACACTGATGCTTTTTATCGGCTTCTCGGATTGAAAAATTCTCGCGGCAAAATATCCAAGCGTTTTTTTTTGTTCAACCGCCGCAAGATGAGTGAGGGTGAGCTTTTTGTCGAGCCAAGTGAAATAGTGATGTGGAACAAAAGGTTTTCCACTATCGGAGGTGTTGATGTGGCAAAGCATGACATACTTCGTCCAGCACCATGAAAAGCCACCATCAAGGTCTGCACCATAATGTCTCTATACACGCATACATAACTTAAGATCATCTCAGGCGTGTAGCGTGGCTTGCACTTGCTTTAAAGGTTGTCGGTCTTTACGTTGGGTGCATATATAGTATTTCTAGCGGCTGAGTTTTCTACTGATAATATCCATGCACCGAGTGCAGCCCTGAAATACATGGGTGCTCGACACACACACACACACAAACACACACACACACACACACACACACACACACACACACACACACACACACACACACACACTTATAAGGTAGATTTATCAACGCAGAAAGACGAAACACCCAATAAGCAACACACACACACACACACACACACACACACACACACACACACACACACACACACACACACACATATATATATATATATATATATATATTGTATTGCTCACTTTGTATTGCTCACAGAGTAACCAGAATAACGAGGCAATAAAATGCAAATTTCATAGCGCATGCTTGTGGTACGTTGTGGTACGCGCATGCTTGTGGTACTTGTGGTACGTTCAACTCAGCGGTTATAAATTATAACGTATGATCTACATCGCAGAGTAACTATTTGAAGCACAAATAGTACGTTTCATTTGAAAGGTCATATGTTTTATATTTTGCTTGCGAGCAATGTCTGCAACAACTAAATTGCACTCGGTAACTAAAATATGATTACTGAAGAAGAACGGCTATTTCGGGTAGTTGGGCTGCAACCCTTATTACTATGATTACTGAGACGAGCGATATTGAACATTTCCTTTTTTTAAAAAAAGAAAACGAAAATACGGCGAGTATGCCTCACGCTGTGAGAATAGGCTATGCGATAGGATGGAAAGGTGGGCTAGTTGGTGATTCATGATGGTTCAGCGAACTCGGAGCGTGGGGGTAAACACAGGCACAAAGCAAAGAGGAGGCACACAGCACGAGTGCTCATGAAAAAGCAGACGATGTTTGCAGAAACATGCAAAACAACTTGTTAAGTGTTTTTTAGGAGTGGTGTATAGCATACCGCTAACGTGCGGTCGCATGTACATCGGCCACACGGGGCGATGTTTGAATATGCGCCTCAGGGAGCATTTGAGTTCCTTGAAAAACAGTCCCTTTTCCGTTTTAGCTTCACATTACAATTTCTGCAAGTGTCAACTGTTGTTTGAAAAAAAAAAGTGTACTTTTCCGGCATCCACTTCAAACCGCGCGTGAAATTTCCGAAGCATATGATATTTCTAGAAATAAGAATCACTGCATTAGCTATCCGTCATTATCACTACTTGGCTGCGAGTTAAACTATATTGATAATTCGTAGACAAGTGCTTCGAATGAACGCCCCACTTGCTGCTCACACTATCATCGTCTGTTGACATGCGCACCCTTGTGTACGTATATGTCCTTCAAACGGGAGAATAAACCAGTTGTTAGTTGAGCGCTCGTGCTGTGTGCCTCCTCTTTGCTTTGTTTCTGTGTTTACCCCCGCGCTCCCAGTTCGCTGAACCATCGTTAGGCTGTGCGAAGCAGTCAACGAGTAGCCGCTTACGCCACATTATGTGACATCCTCAAAGTTATACGAGGACAGGCGTTACTGCATAAAGGCAGCATGTGACGCTGGTTAATCTAGAGCGTTAACTACTCCGCGATGCTGAAAGGTATGTAGGTTGTTGAGTGCAACGTCACGTCGGTACTCGGTTCGATGCCTGGACTGCCATTTTTTCGAGAAATAACCACTTTGCGCCTATACAGACGAGCAGCGTTCACAGTTGAATACATGTGACGTAGATATATAAACGGCAGGGTGATGGTAGTACAAACGTCATTATCCATTATATGGCTGTTAGAGCGGCAAACCAATATTAGGAAACTGCCGCAAAATAACTGCCGTCGTTAGCATGGGCCATTCCCTGTGTTAGCAAACTTCGGTCGCAACATTAGGAGGCTCTTCTCAATAGTTAACAACAATCACCAACTATTCGCTAGTTTACAATCTTAACAAAACACAAGCCAAAGGTGGCTAACAGTCATTAGCCAGTGCTAGTCGAACTCAGGAGCCGAGCATGGCTTGGCAAATTTGTCGACGTTTCAATTTTTCAAGGGCAACCAATTTGGAGCGACCTGTTTTTTTTTTTTTTGAAGCGATGCATATCCGGGTAGACGCAGTCAAGCTCACAATTTTTTCAGAAAGAGGGAATCATAAGTATTATTGTTCGTATATTAAAGGGCCACTCACCAGGTCTGATAATTTTGAGCTGACAAGCGCAATGAGTAGACGAGGCGTTCATGATCACGCCTGCCAAAATTTGCAACGCTACACGCCGCGGAAATGGGTCGAATTTCAAGATGAACGCTGCTTCCCCTCCCTTCAAACGGCACGCGCCCAGAGAATGAGGGCATGACGTAAGCGTATGAATGGCCTTACGTACACAGCAATGCAGTGACGTTGGTCCTCTACGTATATGACTCTGCTTTGACGTTGCAAACAGTGACATGTGACATGGTGAAATTTATTTAACATGGCATGCGTAAATTGTGTAATTTGTTGCTTGAAGAGATAAATAAAACTCTAGATAAATAATGAGACGCAATAGGAGAATGTGAGCGTCTTTTGCCATTTTTCTCCCGCGAATTGCAACGAAATGCGGGGCTAATAGGGAGTTTTAGTGCTGCATACCCAAGCGGCTTGCGTACGCAGGACGTTGGGGCGGCGGTATTGCGCATGCAAGAAGCCCCAAACAGATGCGTCGCAAGATCGCTGGGGCGATGCGTCTGTGCGCCCATAAACAACGCTGCCACCACTGGCCTCCTAGCGGAGATAAGCTGCCCCGGCGCACATGCTGGCGCATCATGTTACCTTCACGGCGAGCAAAGCCGAGGCTGGCCAGAGCCACCACTTTGATATTGAGGTTTTAAGCGCAAATATTATAGTGGCTAGCCACTATACAAATAGCATGACACAAAGGCGCGAAATCTCGGACAGCGTGGATCGGCCGCCTTGTAAGGTCCCCCCCTTCGCAAGAACTCACAGTATCCGCACTGCGGATACTCTAGCCGTCGAGTTAAAATAAGCCAAAGTGCGAGCGCTTATAGCGATTACACGGTTTCAGCCAGATTACGAAAGCTAGAATGGCCTGGAACATAGAAACTAAATATATGCCAGCCCCCACCAGTTGAATGGGTGGCGCCATCTAGCGCGGCTATATTGAAACAGACAACCACAACATTGTTATTGCAGAAACATTGTGCATTGTACATCTGATGCAAAAACTGCACAGCGACAATATTACAAATGTGTAACGTTTTTATTTGTTTTCATCTCAAAAACATTACGCGTAAGCTAACAAGTTCATGACTGTGGTTGCACGAAGTGTCACAAGATGTCGACATTGTCGTTATAGTAACCTTGTATTTTTCACTTTTTTGCGTATACCAGGATACTGTACACGATAAAAAAAGTGTCCTGATCACTATGTATGTTTAATTTGGCATTTTCAATCATAAAAATACTTAAATAATACTTACGCGACAAGACGCTATAGCGCTGCGAGCACGTGTGACCTTCGTGCGGCTTGCGTTTGCGTGCGTGCCACCGTGGCGCCAACTAAAAGGCGTTCCGGTTGGGTATGGGTTGGGCACGCAACGCCGCGCGCTCCCAAGCCCGCAACGCCCCAAGAGAATGCGTACCCAGCACTAAAACTCTCTAATGTGTCGGCGTTTCGCATGCGTTCGTGTCCCCGCGGTCAGCGTATGGAGCAGATGACCACCGCGGAACGCTTTTACGCGTTCGCGCACTCATTGCTCATCTATTCTAGCGCGTCTAAGCCAGCGTTTCCAAACCATCCCGCAGAAAGAGGCAATAGACCTCAAAGCAACGCTGTTAAAAAAAAAAAAACGCCACTCCCGTGTGCGGGGGTTGGACTCGTTCGGCCACGTCATGCGCACGTGACCTCTTGGTCGGATGCCAGAAGGGTGGGGAAGAGATTTAGCTTGTGAAGGCTACGCGGAGAAATGGAAAGGGTTTCGAGCTCGCCTCCTCTTATACTCGTTTCACGCCACTTCAAAAAAACGTGGTTTCTCCGCTTGTAATGAACTGATACAAAAAATTTTGTCACGAAATGTTCCTCATCAGACACCGAACAACTTCCACTGTTTAACTAGTATTTGGTATGGGGACTGGTGAGTGGCCGTTTAACGTCCCGAAACTGTGATATGATTATGAAGGTCGTCGCGCCCCGCCGCGGTGGTCTAGTGGCTAAGGTACTCGGCGGCTGACCAGCTGGTCGCGGGATCGAAACTCGGCTGCGGCGGCTGCATTTCCGATGGAGGCGGAAATGTTGTAGGACCATGTGCTCAGATTTGCTCTAAAGAACCCCAGGTGTTCAAAATTTCCGGAGCCCTCCACTACGGTGTCTCTTTATTCATTTGGTGGTTTTGGGACGTTAAAGCCAACATATCATAATTAAGGTGGTCGCATAGGAAGGCTTTGAAGATTTTCAACATGTGGTGTTCCTTAACGTACACGGGCTTCTGGTATTTCGCCCTCTATCGGAATGCTATACCACCAGAATCGAAGCCGCGTCCTTGGGATCAGCAGCAGAGCACCGCAACAACTGTACCATGGTGGAGGAATATATAAAACAAACTAATACTAATATATGGAGTATTATACGTCAGAAAGGCAATAAGTATGCATATAAGAGAAGCCATATAGTGGAGGACTCCGGAAATTTTGACCATGTGGTGTTCTTCAAGGTGCACTGACATCGTAAAGTACATAGGTCTCTCCCATTTCAATGCAACCGTCACGACAGAGATTGAACACGCGGATTTCGGGTCAGCAGCCGACAGCACGAACCACTGTTCCGCCGAGGCGGATAATTACAAAATAACTGGCATTGCGCATATTTACTTTTAATATTTTATAACTTGATATAGCCAGTCGGGAGTAAACGTATGAAGGAATTAATCAATCAATCAATCAATGAACGCGTATAGAAATGACTGCATACTTGCCCAGGTCTTCACTTCCTCGCTTACAGAGAGAAGGAGGTTCCACAAGTCGGAGTTAGACGCATCGTCGTCCTTTAGGCGATGGCAGGTGCACGAAGGTGACCGAAGGCCACGTTGACGGGGTGTTTCCATATCGCTTCATTTTTTCAACGAAGGCGTTCATTCCGATGCGACACACCTCGCAAGCAGCGCAGTCGTCAAGCATAAAATGCGGGCCTCAGGAAGTAACACGCGAAGGTATTAAGCACGGAAACACTGGTGGGGGTGCCACAGCTGACCTGCTTGCGGTTACTCAGCGATAAGCACGCCTCCCCCCCCCCCCCCCCCACACACACACACATAAGGAACCAGGGCTTAATCTAAGAAAAGATTGAGAGAAAATCGGACGTATTTTCGCATCGCAGCAATAATCATTTCGCGTTCCTTTCCTTGCATTATCATCGCCACGCACCCGGCATTTTCCGGTCAAGAACGACATCACCGTTATCAGCGGGCCATAGTGATAGGAAAGTGATGAGCGCCGAGTTTTCAAGAACGATGACGATTGTTGTGTTGGGACATTAGAACACCCTGCTTAGCCATTTTTTTAGTTTTTTTTTGTTTTCTGTCTCGCCCTGATGGTCAAAGCGCGCAAATCGCGGCCTCTGCCGTTGACATGGTTTGCTTTGCAAAGCTTCTCTCACTCTCCCTCTAAAGGCAGCCTCAATATAAGGTGATATGAAGTCATAAAGTGAACGAAACTGTAGTATTACATGCGCCAAGGCTTTTCAAGTCGTGCGTGCCGAAATTAAGTTTGAAAATGGCGCTCGTGCGAGCGCTCACAGCAGTACACACGCACTTGATCGTCTGCGTGAGCAGGCTCAGTTATGTCGCGACTCACCACTAGGGGCCTTGTTTGGACACGCCACATGTCTAGCGCTGGTCTCGTATCACGCCAATGGGCCTAATATAATTAAATCTTCTTAAAGCAATGATGCATAGCGTATATATAGGCTTTTCTTGTAGATTTACTGTTATTGAAATCCGATGGAGACAAAAAATAAGTTTCAGTAAAATGAGTATGTTTCAAGGTTTGATTCTCGTTAAGTGTTTGCCTTCTCTTCACCTAATCACGCTTCACTTGAAAACTCGCCACGTAACTTGTGTTCGTGTCTAGCACAATTTGTTTCCTGGGAGCAAAAATAGCCGTTGCCGGTTGGAGCCTTAATTTCTGGGAGCCTTGTTACTGTCCGCGTATTCGTACTGGTTGAACTGCCCTTATAAAAATGGCACAATATCCACGGAGTGAATGATGGAGAGTGGGGTGAAGCATCCGTCCGTCGTTCTTGCTTCCGTCCGTCGATGCGTGCGTCTGTGTGGCCGTCTGTGCGTGCGTCTGTTCATGCGTACACACGTCCATCTGTGTGTCCGTCCCTGCGTTCGTCCATGCATTCGATCCTGCGTCTGTCCATGCGTCCATCCGTCCGTGCAGCCATCCGTGCGTCCGTCTATGCATCTGTCTGTGTGTCCATTCGTCCACCTATTCAACACTCCAAGTACTACCATCTCACCTCTTTTCATCATATATTCCCCATATAGAAGCACCGCCATCCAGCGCACATTCCAAGGACAAAACGAGAGGTGGCACACGCACACTTTCTTACTGCTTGTGCTTCGTATCTACTTCCCCCCTTTAACCACCTCGAGTTCATTCATGGTATATAGTAGTTCATTGTATTCATGGCACTGCGGCTCAACGCTCGCTAAACCTTTCTAAAACTAAGGAGGTTACACCCAGCGAGTATAACGTAGCAAGCCTTTCTTGTCAGATAGTGCTCAATGTACATGTCAATGGCTGCTATTGGGGATCGCAGCGAGCACGTTAACTAAAAGCCGAATGCTCCTGTCTCTCATTCCCCATTAGCAGTCATTAGCATGTACATTGAGCACTATTTTTTATTGTTCAACAACGCACAGAAGAAATCTGTCACCGGCACCACCGTGGAGTTCAAAATGTTATACTTGTTACACACTACAACTGCTACTAGGGATGAACAGGTGCCGATATAAGGAGCTTCGCCCTTAAAAGAAAAACGGAAGGACAGGGAGGTTCGCCAGTTTTCAGGCCGGCTTGTTACCCTGTACTGGAGTCAGGTGAATAATACGATGTACTGGTGAGAGGATAAGAATAGAACAATAATACGTTGCAGGGCTTTGTCACACGCTTTCAGCGCTTTCTTTCTCTTTTCGCATTGTACCAGCGAGCACGCTGAAGGCTACGCAGGGAGGGCGATGACTTGAGATCTAAACACACATGCGCGTTGCAGCGCGTGTCTTTTTGAAGCGGCGCCGAGCGCTCTAAAAGAGAGGAAACGTTGGGGACCGCAACAACGATGTGAGAAAGAATGCTTTCAGGCGGGTGGTTTCAAGAGCGTTAACGCAATGCGGACCGCTAAAACGTGATTTTATTTCAAAACAAGCAGTTGGTACAGAAGTAGCACTACGAGATTCCTGGGCCTATGTTTCAACAATCAACGTCGATCTAATATTTACCGATAGTGTTTTTTTTTCAGAAGGACCATCATCGAACAGTACACGGTCCGCAAGAATTTCGCTATATATACCATCACAGAATGGGACCTCTGTAGCCGGGATCGGACCTGCAATCACTAGGTCAGCAGCAGTGCACCATAACCACCACCGTACAGCCGTGGGCAAAACGCCGTCTCAAAAGTAAGCACTTCTGATCTTGGTTATCGTCCTAGAGACTTGTTTATACTGCGGCTGAAAAAGCCAGGGAGGAAAAAAAAACTTGTGTGCCTGAAGGGCATGTATTCGCATGCGACATATCTCGAAAACGAAGGTAATCGGGAGAGGTTATTTAGCGGCGCAGTTCATATTACGTGAACGGTGATAGGTTTTAGCGATGAGTTGGCGCTATATATGTCTAAACGTGGTAATCAATCGTCATGATATGAAGTCGTAAATCTATGTGACGGCATGCGACATTATTAGGTCTGGTCAGGGTCATAGAGAACCCTCAGGCACCACAAAATGAGTGCCAACACGTGATCTGTATTTATAGCAGTTTAAAATCGTTGCATATCCACCCCCCCCCCCCCCTCATGTGGTGTAACCACGAAGTGAAAAACTGGTTCCATGCCGCCTTCCCCCCATTTTTTTTTCGCCATGGCATACCGAGTGAAAATGGCCATTTCAATGAGGTGCCCCTCCTCCCGTTCTTCTTAAGCATCCAGTAACCGCTCCCCCCTTCAAAAATTTTTTCGCCATGCCGTTCAGAGTGAAAATAACCATTTTAATGAGGTGTCAGTTCCGCTTGCGTTCTTCTTTAGCGTCCTGTTAAACTTAGCGGCGAAAAACAATATCTGAAAGCAGAACAAGCTCCGTGGCCAAATAAGTACTAGCTGAAACAATATGATAATGAAAATAATAACAGAAAATAAACGCTGCATTATAACATCTCGTAAGAATAATTTATTTCCCTTCAAGACAAGGTTGATGGTGTTGGGATTAAAAAAACAAGGTTACTTGCATAAGGATTGAAGGAAGCACAGTAATCCTACAGAAAGAACGGGACCCTTACAGAACTAAGATTATATATCTAAGGCTTCAGCTTGTTCAAACAGACTTCGGAACAACACCGATGCAGCTGTCATCGCCAAGCGTATCACTATTGGTAATAGAAATCAAGTAAAACAAATAATTGTTTTAAGTATTTAAAAGTTTTTTGCTCACGAAATCGCATTCAACGAAAACGCATTCAACTTCTTTGACAGTGTTCTACGAAAATAAAAAAAAAAGTTATCATTTCAGTAAAACTTGTAGTGTCGTATTTGCGCACACCAGTTCACCAAAAATTCTTCATTTCAACCATCAACGACTTTGTAATACTGTAAACTAACACAGCTCAAACACAGACGCGAGTCTCACAAAAGCGACGAGCGCACAGCGCACACAACGCGAGAGTCGAAACCAGTCATTAGCTTAATGCAAGGGGTGTTACGTCAGGTTAAAAAAAGAAGAGTTCAATAATCTAAACGCACTATCTCACTTCCAGTTCGTTTCATTGCCACGTCGCTGCAGCACTGTCGCTTGTAGATTCATGTCCCGCAGTCTCTTGTCCACCTTTATCGTTGAGCTGTAGCTCCGATTCGTGGACTCGAGGAGAGCTGCGGTGTGGGCCGAGCCGAGGTCTTCGTAGATGCCGCACTCCAAGAGCGCGGGGTCGCAGTCCATCACGGCGGCGAGAATGACCGAGATTTTCGAGTGAATCTTCTCGGACGGAGCGTACACCGCCAAGTAAGGCAAGCGGTGCCACTGGCTTACGCAGACCACGTGCGCTGGGGAGTTCGATTCGGTATCTTCGACCATAATGCATCCGTGAACCGACGTTACTGCGTCCGTCCCCATAAACGTTGTCCTGAGGCCGAGGATCTTCATGGCGTTGTCGATGTGCTTCAGCAACTCCATCTGGCTGTAGTTCGCATTTGCCGCCCAGGTGCTGAACCTCATCAGAGTCCAGGGACGCAGAAGTTGCAGCGGCGACAGCCAGCAGTAGAAAAAAGGCCAGGCGCTCGAGTCGGGTCTGGCGGACGGGACTTTTTCCACCGCTTTGCGGAGCGCCCTGATGGCCATTGTGTTACTACGCCTTCCGTTCATGTACGGAAGCCACCGAAACCTCACGTTGTCGAGGGTGTACAGCTGCGAGTCCGTCGCCGTGGATACGAGGCGGAACAACACGTCCATGTCCTGGGCTGTCATGTCTGACACTGAAGCACGGTTGCTCAACACACTACCGTGTTCCACAGGAACGGTCTTACCGAAAATGCCGCATTGCCGCAAGTTTATAGTACTATCCTTAATGCTGAACTGCTGTACTCAAGAAGATTTACGTCTCCCCGCGAATTCGATGAGGGCTAGATGTCCGTCACTCGTTTTGACAGCACCGACAAATCAAAAGGTTAGACAGTAGTTTTCGGCGTACATTCGGAGGTCATGCTGAAAGCGAGTACCAGACGAGAAGAAAAAGCAAGGGTTATATCTACGATCGCCTATCCGGTTGGTGGCGCCGGTGGTACTTGATGCAGTGCGGTTCTCAAGCTCGAGCTTCAGTTTAAAAAAAAAACGAGATAACAAAAATGTATCGGCCCTTTTTTGAGGAACATGCTTAACCGAGCGTGTTTACCAACCACATCATGGGTTGTTCAAACGTGTTATCATGAATCACACACAGAGAAAGGAAGCTGGAAGCAAGATAATAGCTGCCGTAAAGAAAATACCACCCGTACCATATCAGAAAAGTGATGAGTGGTATCCGAGCAAGGAAATTATGATTGATTGATATGTGGGGTTTAACGTCCCAAAACCACCATATAGTTATGAGAGACGCAGTAGTGGAGGGCTCCGGAAATTTCGACCACCTGGGGTTCTTTAACGTGCACCCAAATCTGAGCACACGGGCCTACAACATTTTCGCCTCCATCGGAAATGCAGCCACCGCAGCCGGGATTCGATCCCGCGACCTGCGGGTCAGCAGCCGAGTACCTTAGCCACTAGACCACCACGGCGGGGCTCCAAGCAAAGAAATTGGTTAATTTAGCACACTTTGACGTCACTTGTGTATATGACTTGCCAATTCATCTCCCTCTGCTACGAACTTGTAGGACATATTATACTCGTATTTTCTTAATGACCGAACGAAGACTGTTCAAGGTCATATCTATTCTGCTCGGATATATGACTCCTGAGGTCATCCACGACTGTCGTATTTTGCTGAAGGTGAAGCTTACAAACACAACTTGGGTTTTTGTTGATAGATACCAGGTGGGGGATCGAGATTATTCTTAGGTCCTTTCAAGTTACTCAAAGTTCTTCGTAATCAGGTCATCAGGTAATAAGGAGTTAGGGTAAAGTGCTGCATATTACGGATACTTATATCTATCAAGCATAAACCTGTAGGCTCACAAAGGGGGTTCAAATTAAATTGAGGGCGATGCAGCGAACAATGAAAGGGATAACGATAGGTGTTACCTGACATGACAAGACGAGGGCAGAGTGGGTCAGGGAACAAAAGTCACAGCTTTGTCGCAAAGGCGAAGCAATGAACGCGATACCAACAAATTGGAAGGTCACACGCAGAATGGCAGGCAGATCGAGACATGCCCCACGTTTCTCACGCACAAATGACGCACAAAGCGTACTCACAGGTACTGATTAACGCGAATACGCGTCTCGGTTGTTACTTCGCTGTCTCTAAAAAGCGCTTTCTTTTCGCTAACGGAGACTGTGCAACGATCGCAGTGACCTTTGTGCACCGCGTAACTACAACAGAATATGTCACACACACATATGTCACATATGTTTGTACATATGTCAGTGCTCATCCATGCTTGTGTAACTTCCAGACAATACCGAGAGTGATTTCTCCAGTACCACTTATGCTCTTCAACTTTTACGTCCTGTCAGGAAATCATAACACTTCTAGTTTTTTTCACTGCATCATTGCTACCCCTGTGTTAACTATTTGTTGGGGTGGCAGTATGAATAGACAAAAACAACTGTGAAGGATCTTATGACAAACACAGAAGTAAATTTATTTTCAGCTAAAACAAACAGAAAACAACATGAACACAAAAACTTGAAATATGCTTCTATAACATACTTTCCTTCTTGAAAAAGCTAAACTGAAGTGGTTTGCTAGATAAATTTTTAAAAATGAACATTTTCTTTTTCAGCTCACAAGAAACACTAAAGTTTAAAATGTCTAAAATTCAACCCAAATTTAGGGCTGGTCACCTAATAAAACTTTACAAAACCTTTATGAACTCGTAGAACTTGTGACAGCAATAAACAGAACTATATATAAATACAAACTATTAACAGTCACACAGGTTCGAATACTTTTCACACATCAACTCATTGGAACAGGTCAGTAAATGTGAACAAGGTGTAGTCATACTAGGCTTTGTACAAAAAAAACGTAAATCTCTTGCTTGAGATAAAAAAAATTAGTATTGCACATGACGAAATAATACACACGCATGGAACTAGGTTACAAAATACTACTGCAACAAAAAGCAAAAACAGATTCTATGAAAGCATTACGACAAACTGCCAGCATACAATGGTTTTCAAGCTGCACACGCAAGCATGTAGAGTGGCAGTCGAATTTTCTGTTGCTACATTTTGCGAACTTTGTTCTCTCAAAATGGAACTCTCCTTGAGTTGAAGAGGACCGTTTGCAAAGACTAGCAATGAATTGGCAAGGTGGTAGAACCAATGATGACGCACAACGTTCATAGAGATATTGCCAGCATGGGTACTTGCCAGGCGTGTATGACGTGGGTAGACTCAAGATCCTGGGACATCGCAGGGGCCTGAAAATTGTGTGACCAGGTTTGAGCCACAACTGTCTTCAGACACGTTTGCTGAGTCTTATGTAGGCACGGACTTGCCAAAATTTTCGAAACTTAAATGTAGTGTTTATACGCACTGGTAACACAATGAGCCACACATCTATGAATTATGAGTGTGTCGTGCCACCGTTCACGTGAACACTTCAGAGGTCTGCCGATTTAGCCAATGTAGTCTGCAGCACTTTGTTTGACCTTCCTTTGAAGCGTGCTCCTGGGAAGTTCTATTGCGTAAAAAATACTGACACAAACATACATACATACACACACACACACACAGACAAAAAAAAAGAAGTTTTTCTAAAAAATGACAGCGACTTGTCACTGCTACTTAGCAGCAACTATCTACATCTCATGAAACAACGAAGAGCCATTTGTAAATCTAACCTGTACCAATCTATTTTTTTGTAAGTTTGGTCCTGTGACACATCAATGTATGAACTGAAATGTACACACACTAACAAAAGAGGTTGATCTGAAAAGATCACATCACAGGTGCTCGTGTCTAGACATTCTCGTAGCAACTATGCACACTTTGCAGAGCATCCACGAGAAAGACATCGACAGAGGAAGAAAGGTCTCAAGTCCTGAAAATCACGTTGGTGGCGCACGATCACCGCGCCGCAGCGTCACAAGATCCGGTCCCCAGCGGCATAGGTCGTGCCAGAGCTCAATCATGTTGGCAACATCGTTTCGTGTTGCGGAACTTGGTGGCACACCTGGCAGGAGCACGACCAGGGCAGTCACTAGAGCTGCGGTGACTAAGAGGCCACTGAGGAAGTAGCGGGCAGTTGTGAAGCGTTGGACAGTCACTGGTGCCAATCGCTTGCGCCCCGCCAGTACCTGACGACTTCTGTTCAACCTGCAAGATGTGTATGCCCGGCCAATTAAATGTCAAAGCACTAGCGAATAACACTCCACAGTGACAATGGCAATCACAGCATCCACCAACTGTATTGTGATTATGTGATGAAGCATGTTGGGATTAACTGAAGATCCCATACATACATACATACATACATACATACATACATACATACATACATACATACATACATACATACATACATACAAACATACATAGATGTTTTTTCCGAGTGAGCATGCGTATAAGAGGTGGTGAATTCACTGCACCTACGTTTCCGATAAAAAGATAAAGCATTCGCGGCGAGTTTTACATGTTCAACAGCTTCATTCTGCCTTTTGCATAAAGAAAGGTGCTGGTATAAGTAACCAATTACGCTTTAAGGCATTTAGAGATTCATATACGAGTCAGTTGTTCCACAAAAAGGAAGAAACGTCGTGCGCTATCGAATGTGCGGTCAATCTACAAAAGAAAACTTTAATTGTCCAACATAATGGCAAAATAGATGAGTAAAATTGTATTCGTGCTTTCTTTATTTACACACATACACACAGACACGCACACACATTTTCTAGAACACGCAGAAAAAGTGTTCCTAATCATCTGCAAAGCTTCTACTCTTTTTTTGTACACTGCCGTTCTTCATGAAAGAAAACACGAAAACGCGTGGCCTGTGCTCTTCGGCGGCTGCCTACAGCACCATCGGCCAAAAAGCGAAAAAGGCGCGTTCGCTTTTCGCGTGTATCTATGACCAAGCAAGATAAGGAGATTACGTTCCCTGATTGCTCGCGCGGTGAGTGATATCGGGCGATTACTGTATCTTGCGCCGTGGTCGCGAACAACGCGTGAGATGTTGGCAGTGGTCAGATAGAGTGTGCAGAGAGTGTGTGCAATGAAGCAGCGCTTGCCTGCCAGTAATAACTCGATATTTTTTTTTCGGCAGTAGATAACGCTGAAAGCGAACGTGTTTCCGTTTGCAGTCGGTTGATGGTGCTGTAGGCAGCCGCCGCAGAGCGCAGGCCACGTGTTAGCGTGTTCCTCTTCATAAAGGACGAAAGTTTACTATTTCAAACATCTGTCTTCATAGACACGAAGTTATTCAAGGGTGTGTGTGATGCTACCACAAATCTGTTATTGAGCTCAATATCCGGGCGATAACCTATGCAAAAGAAACCAATTCATTCGCTTCACAAAAAGTATGTTGTGACCGACACAGAGACTGCCATTTCTTCGTTTGCTCTGACCCTGTCCCACTGATGCGTAGTCGCCTTTATAACTTAGAACACGGGAAAAATGTTAGTACTGCGTCGAAAATAAACTGTGTAATTCCCGCGGGCACTTCTACTGCCCGTTCTTGTATTCTATCTCGAAGAAGAGCTCGAAATAAGAAACGGCTTTACCGTAACTGTCTACAGGCATATAGGAGGAGGAAGCAACAAAAAGGGAGAAGGCAGGGAGGTTAACCAGAAAGACATCCGGTTGGCTACCCTACACTGGGGGATAAAGAAAGGGGACAAGAAAGACGAGAAAGAGGGAAGAGAGGGAAAAAAGGGGGTGGGGGAGAGACTGACAGTAATTTCACTGCAGCGTGTAGAACTCTACCGCATGTCAGAGGCGTTCACACAAGCCTGTCTTTCTCAGGAAACGCAGCAGGGCTTTCACTGCCTTGTGGGCTGTCGAGGCATGTGTACGTTGCTGTAATAGCACCTGCACAGAAACAGGCCGATCATCCAGTCGCCGCATTGCGTTGGCAAGTACTTGTCTCTCTGAGGCAAATCGAGGACAATGACACAGCAGGTGTTCGATGTTTTCGTCGGTGCCGCAAACATCGCACGCCGCACTGTCAGTAATTCTGGCATATAAATTTCAAGGAAACCTAATAGGTGAAGGTGCTGGGAAGATTGACGCAAAGTTTTAATACCGCAAGAAAGGTGCAACACGAGAAAAAAAAATACCTTTCACACAAGCGATGTACTAATCATTGCAACAGCAATCCTTTCTTTTTTCTTAACCGAGTAAAAAGAGGTAATGTAAGAAGTCCGCGGTGCTAACCGCTAATACCAAAATGTTTAACTATGCTGAAGGAAAAATGTCTCCTATGTAAGCGCACTGCCATGCACGTTTTTTTTTTAAATTTAATGTCGGGGCTTACGACAACGAGTTAGAAGCAAATGTCACACCTTTTCTTTTAGAGCAAGATTGAAAAATAATGGAGGTGATGTCATTGGAACGACTTAGGAAAATGTGTTACGGACTCACGTACCTTCGGGTCACGAAGAAAACGTATGCCGGCGCCAACTCGCCGAACGGCACGCTCCCATTTCGTTCTTCGGTTGTCCTTTGCAAACAAGAACACTCGTAACTTCGGTCCATTAGCCGCGACCATTCGCCGCGAAGCATCTCCCAACGGTTCTGATTTGCAGCCGTAAGCATTTCGAATATCCAGTGCACAAAGCGCATCACATACCCACGCCGCAGTTCATGGACACAGAAAAACACGGTCTTCTCGAGTCGCCAACAAGCACACCAGCACAGCACGAAAACATTCGCCAAGCTTGGCAGTCTATCCCCCGTATTTTAGAATGTCCCTTTACAAAACGCTTCACCTTCATTTGAGAAAACCGATGGGAGCGCCGTCTGTAGACAGGGCAAGCCACTGCCTATCAGCGATAATCTGTTGCGATTCTTGAGTAGCGCAGCGTCATTTGCAGCCGAGCAGCGGTGCAGTGCTCAACTTTGTCAAGTGAAGGGTGGAAGTCGAGTCGAGGAGCGTTTGTGAATATGTCTGTCAAGCAACGAGAGCAGGCGTAGGCACGTCTGTGCAGCGAAACACAGCCAGGTCCCGGAAGCACAGCGCTAGTTTCGCTTTCAGAGAAAAAGTGCGCTCGCAGCGGTCGCCGGGCATCCTAAGATCTGGTTGAACAAAGCGAGGTTAATGTTCACATTTGTTGTCTTTCAGCAGTTTTTTACGCGTAAAAAAATTGGGATTAATTGTAAAAAGGTCGTAGTTTGTTCATTCCTCTTTTTTCTCTCCTTATTTTATCAACTTTGAATCGGGCGAAGCGCGGGAACACATCTGTTTATCGCTTGCCTCCGCTCCCCCTTGTCACTTGCTCAGCGATATCACGCGTTTCATCACACATGGTTGTTTTGCTCGGTTAGCGTGCCAAATATGAATACGGAAAAGATAAGCATTTAAAGTAGCGTGAAACGAACCAAAACCGCAGTAGGCCTGGTGAATCAGGTCAACCATACATTAGACGAAAATGCCTAAATCGGGGCATGGTTTGCGTGGCACTACAGTGCATTAACGCCGGCATTTCGAGATCCACGACGCATGCAAAGTTCCAACAAAATGGTTTCAATGCTTTTTGAGCAATGTTACAATGAAGTTGAAACAAAAGAAACCGCAACCTCCCCGATGGGAATCGTGAAGAAATTGTAATGCATTGCGTATTATACACAGCGGCGTTTTGCACGTGAGAACCCATTGTAAGAAAAGTAAGGTTCTCTCTCTCTTTTTTTTCTTAACGTGCAGCCAATAGCACCGGTTGCCGTACGTGGGGCTTTTCTGTCGCGAGAAACGTGATAAGCGTTTCCAGCTCAAGTAGCTAGAGTGCTCGGTGAAAATATGCGCGCACGCCCGCTGCTGTTGCTGACAGCCGCCGAAATGTGAAGTGGTAGGGGCTCCGGTTGCTAAGGGTGCGAGCACCGGCAGCTGTTGCTATGAAAGAGGGTGGTTAACGGATCCCGATGGATGCCTGACATAGCCCGACTAAGAAAGGCATTCACTTACAGAAAACGAAATTTGAAACAACTGAGGTTTCACGTACGCATACTTCTAATGACACAGGGTGCGTGGCGCAATTCGGTGAGCATTTGAAACACTTGGAGTGGACGCTCAACGTCGGGCTTCCACAGGTTTTTTTCTACAAAATACAGTAGATTTTTTGCGTTTAACTTGCAAACTCCATTTTTCGGGGGGGGGGGGGGGGGCAGGGGGGTTTACTCTGCCATACCCGCTTATAACGTCATTTTTAGCGAAAGATCTATATGGCTAGAAAAAGTGGAAACTCTTGGGTAGGGGTGTCACAAGTAGTCTCCATTGACTGTCCTATCAGTTGTGACATTCTCAGCATCGTACCAAAAAAAAAAAAAAACGCCGTTGCCTGAACTTGAGTAACGTCGTTCATCTTGCTGTAGCCACGGCGCCGAGCACGTACGCCGAGCCACGGCATAGGGAGCTTCGCCCCCAAAAAGGGACCTGCGCAGTGCCTATGCCGAATAAGCGGCGTTGCGGCGCCAACGTGATGACTGCAGGAGCGCGTTCGCCGGGGCGAAGGGCCGCTTTTGGCGGGAGTTTCTGCAGTGGCACATTGGCTTCGGCTGCGACGTCTGCGAGAGCCTGTGGCTCGAGAAAAACCGCTGTGAAACGCAATTAACCGCTCAGCACACTCCTCTATGACCGTTATCATGCCAAGTACAATGTGTGGAATGTCAAACAACACTGTGGTAAACCCAAGCCAGACGTGTGTCTAACCTCGTTAAGAAGCACGAAAACGTAACCAATAACTGTGAGAGGCTTCAGTGCCATGCTGTGTTGAAACTACTGCTAAACACCGAGACCGCACGTTTTAGCTTTCGCTGGTTATCTATTTGTGTGGAGTGCTTGGGCGGTGATATTTTTTAGCTGTGTTGGTGCTTCTGAGAAAGGTTTGGTTGGTTGTTGCGCTGGCCGATTGATCGGTCGAAGAATTCAACGTCGGTAAAAGAATGTATGCTGCTGTTGTGCATCCTGCTCAGCTAAATTCTGAAGAGCCCCCTCTTGCGGAACATAAAGTTAATTTTTTTTCGGAAGCTCGCGGGTCCAGCAGGTACTTAAATTATGTCGCCGATTTCGCCGTTTGCCTGGAATTGTAGGTAGTGTGCCATCATTACTAGGAAGCTCTTCAGAGGCATCTGCGATGGCGTTCGTGACTGGTGCTTCTGACACCCACCTGCGTGCAAGTTTTGATGCATCAGAAACTGCCGCATTGTTTTTGTTGTTGATTGGGTGAGCACTGAATGACGATACCACAACCTAAGTGACACAACTAGATTCCAATTGCAAAATTTCGTCATTTTGCAGTGCCAGAGAAATAGGGCCATGTGACAAAAGACACCTCTTGAACTGGTTGTACCATAGTTGTACATCTTGGCCACCGCGTCATCTCGTCAATCATGAGCACTCTGACGACGCAGGCGGTGAGCGTTAGCAGCAACTGAGAAGTCGCGGGATGGAAAACAGCGCGGTGGAGCACGTACACGAGGCGAGAATCAAAGGTATCGGGTTGTGAGCAACCCCTCGTGTCATGTGACTGAGCGAGAATGTTGAAAACGCCGACTTTCGTGCAGTAGGGAAACCAGCTAGAACTTTCGGTTTTTCTGCAGAAAAATGCATGGATGCCTTTTGGAGATATCTCTATGTTCTCTGTATATCCTATGTTTTCTGTAAAGTACACTTCATAAACAGCAACGCAAATATCAGCTCCGTACCCTTTATTCAGCTAAGGCACTTCATCTGTGGCAAATAAGCTCATGAATGTTTTCTCTGTGTACAACTTAATTAATATGATATGTGGGGTTTAACGTCTCAAAACCACCATATGAATATGAGAAACACCGTAGTGGAGGGCTCCGGAAATTGAGACCACCTGGGGTTCTTTAACGTGCACTCCAATTTGAGCACACGGGCCTACAACATTTCCGCTTGCATCTGAAATGCTGCTGCCACAGCCGAGATTCAATCCCGTGACCTATGTGTACATTTTAACTTGGACTTCCTGAGATGAAGGCGAACAGAAAAAAAAATAGAGTGCTTGGAGAGTATTTCCACCGCGGAACAGTAATGTCAATCTGATTTTTTTGGGCTCCCTTTGTTTAGAGGGATATTGATTGAAAAAAAATGTCGTTAATATTTCAGCCTAATCGAAAGGTTGGCTGTTGGAATTGATAGATACCACCTCTTTTTAGGAATAGAGTGAAATATACATAACTTGCACATGATGCCACAGACAGCTTCTCTGCGCTGGGTGTAGGCGGCCACCGTGACTTTCTATCTGATTAGAGAGTGTCAGTGCAGGGAAGGACCCCTCGCGTTTTTTTTTTGTGCCCTGCTTATTCTCGTATGTTCGCCAGCCGCGCCAAGGGGGAACACGAAGAATTGGAGGGGACACTGGTACAAATCCAAGGTCACCCTTTTTATGCTCCGCGCGGTGGAGCATGAGCTCAGGCTGCATTTTAACCGGCTGGTGCCTGAAAATGGCGACCAAAGTGACGTCATTGTGACTTGTGTATGAAGGTTCTGCGTTTTTTTTTTCACAAAATGCCACTGTTGCACCGTGAACTCGAGGTGATGACGTTTCACAGAGCAAGAATTTCAGCATGCCAAGAATGCGAGCCGTCGCCCACGTCTCTCAAAACAGATGCACACCTCAACTGCGGTTCCCAAAACTGTGACGAACAGCCCCGGCAGTAAACAATGCTCCCGGCTGGCTGCTTAAGCGGAAGGGGGGAGTAGGATGAAACGAATGGCGGAGAGAAGGAAATGAACACGTGTGGCCTGCAGGCGCCTCGTGGAATGTAACGTCACGGATCGCACGCAGCGATCAACACTACGCCCAATTGTTTTAAAATACGTTAAATAAGCACGGTTTATTAGAACTGTCGCATCTTCCGATTAGAATTTCTAAGTTTCCGTCAGCTTTTCTCGCACTTGTTAACCATTATTTTCAATTAAAGCTCTCGCCTATTTACTGTAGATAGAAATGCGTCCTAGATTACGATGATGGAGCGCACACCGTGGCTGAAAGGCGCTACTTATGCAAAAAAGAGAGAGAAAGCTTTACCTGGATGGCAATCATACCTGCCTAACAATTTCCGAATACGAAAAGTTTCCTGGGGAGTTTTGTGAGAAAAAGACACCCAAAACTATTTCTTTTCAAAGTGCGTCGTGCGCATACAAATGACCGTGAATACCAGTGGATAGCATCGTTTTATTATCACGTTGTCACTCGCTACATTTAAAAAGTCCAGTTGACACCCAATTATATGGTAGTCACTGATTATCATTATAGCTATTTTCGCTTCTTTTCCTGCTTTTGCACATGTTTGCTGAAAAAAAAACAGCCTTTTGCTAATGTCCCTTCGAGCCCTGCTTAGTGGTTCCTTAAACAAATATGCATATTCACGCAACTATTTGCAAACGCCACCAGACAAGAATAAACGCACCGCCTTGGAGTCGGGGCCGCCACGTTTCGGCTTCGCAGCATGGAGGTTCCTTCTCAGGTCATTTCTCGTAGGCTCCGTTCCACCGGCTTGCTTCCGTGGCTCAAGAGCAAAGCGTCGTAGAGAGCCTTCGTTTTGGCGGAGTCCAGGTCATCGTAAATGCCGCAGACCTGACGCCTCGGGTCACAGTCCAGTACGGCGGCCAGGAGAACGCCGAGGTCCGAGTGAATCTTCTCGTTCGGAGCGTAAACTGCCATGTAAGGCAGCTTGCACCAGAGGCACACACAAATCACGTGTGCCGGAGCTCTGGGTTCCGGGTCATCGACGAGGATGCAGCCGTAGACCGCCGTCTTGTCTTCAGTCACCGTGAACGTCGTCCGATGGCCGAGGACTTTCAAGGCGCTCGCCATGTGCTCGACAAGATGGGCTGCCTTGTAGCCCCCGGCTTTCGCTGCGGAGACGGTGAATCTGAAGAGAGTCCACACGGGCAGAAGATTCAGCGACGACAGCCAGCAGTAGAAAAAGGCCACGCGATCCAGTCGGACTTGGCGGCTGGACCCCTTTTCCACCGCTCTACGGAGCGCCGCGACAACCAGTGTTTTCTTACGCCATTTCCTGACGCCGGGAAGCCACGGATAGTCCAGCCATTCCAGGGTGCACAGCATCGTCCCCGTTGCCTGGGCGACGAAGCGAAAACACGTGTCCAATTCCCGGGCTGTCATGTATACGGAGCGCCGAACCTCGGTCCAGGAAAGCACAGGCGTATGGTGGTGGTGGTGGTGGTGGTTCGAAGAGGAAGAAGGCGCGTAACTTCTGCAGCACGGCAGGGAGCACGGCGCAGCGCCTCAAGCACGGCGCAGCGCCTCAGGTGTACGACTGCGGAGGTGAACAGAATGTGATTTCAACAGGAGGCCACCTGGTTGGAAAAGGTGTTCACTATCGGGCGAAATGATTCATCCGAGCGCGTGCTTGTGTTAGTCACGTGTGTTGTCCATAAAGAGTTTCTCCACCAGCCCTTCCATAGATCAACCCACACTTAGGGCCAGTGTGCGGAGGGGTGGGGGTGGGGGGGTGCTTTACCACTGAAACTTCGAAGGTCCGGTGTGTACGAGCTGACAAGCAGGCTTTCGTCTATTGTAAGTGTATGCGAGCAAGCCTCACCTAGCAGTGGGGTCCCTTACTCACTCGCATTTTTTCGTACTCTCCCTCTACTGTTAGTTGCTCTCTTTCCCGGAAAGGTAGGTTTCTCGATCTTCAACGTTCATTTTTAGATACATATTGTCCGACGACGTCACAGACAAACCTATCACTGACATCACGGTTTACAAAAAAAAAACGCAGTCATAGCAAAATGCGTCCCCCCTACTCGCGATTTTCTTGGATCCAAGCCACATTTCTTGTACATGGTTAGCCCGCTCACTTCTGCATGTTCCTGCGTGCCCACGGGGTTTATTTCCGCTTTTTTGTTGTTGTTCCTCGAAAATACTACCCGGGCTGCAAGATATGCACGCTGTACACTGCACATGCAGACCGAATTGTTCGTCGAAAAAGTGACCAGTATTGAAGTGCATCGTACCGTCGAATGTCCCAGCATTATCGCTAGCGGCCACGAAAGTTTCAGAAAGAACTCTACAAAGTTCGTGGTGTGCGCGTAATCGCATCGGATGGTTTCGAGATTATCTCGATGGTTATTAGTCATTAGGCGTGGTTCGCGCGAATGCAGTACTTGCACATGTGATGGGACGATAACAAAACTCCAGAAAGGAGCGTTACAACGTAATTTCATTAAATGCCCCTCGCGGCATTCTTGACGTCGAATTGCCACACGTGGGTCGTCAAATGACCAGACAACAACTCTGAATTCTAAATTCGATAACCCAACCATTACACCGTATTGGCCTGAATGAGCCCCGTTCTTCTCATTAGACGAGTCTCTATTTACGTTTATTTCTTCGGTAAAACGTGATCACGATCACACGTCCTTTTACTATATTGCACGCGTTTCATGGTATTTGTATCAGGGTTGAAATACAGCAAGCTCGTTTTATTATATTTTTTTTAACCAAAAATGCGCCTTGCACCTTTGTTCGCAGTGGCGCCACCTTCGCTTGACATGTGGTCTAGTGTTCATAGATGGCAGCACCGACTTTATTCCCGATGAGCTGCAACGATGGCGCTAATTGAGGAAATCACGGGCCGTACGTGACTGCCAGTGTTGAGAAACTCGATGCACCAGTCTTATATACGACATGTGCACAACAAATAAACAATGGTGCTGGCCCCGGTAGAATTAAGAACAAGAGAGAGTGGGACGCACGTTGGTCTCGTCTTTCTCGGTATGTTCACTGACGTTTTGGCGCGCAATCCAGCCTTTGACAAGGCATTTCTCGCTCTAAACATATATTATATATACACGGTTGAAAATTGCAAACAGTCCCAGTGGAACCTCCTGTGGAAGGAAATCAGCGTAACGAATACTTTGTGAAGAAGGCTATCGTAAATCCCATTAAATCTCAGTTGCAGAAAGAGGCACTCATGCTTTTTATTGGCTTCTCGGATTGAAAAATTCTCGCTACAAAATATCCAAGCGTTTTTTTTTGTTCGACCACCGCAAGATGAGTGAGACTGAACTTTTATAGCGAGCCAAGTGAAATAGTGATGTGAAACAAATGGTCTTCCAATATCGAGGTATTGATGTGGCAAAGCATGACATACTTCGTCCAGCACCAGGAGAAGCGACCATCAAGGTCTGCACCATATGGTCTCTATACACGCATACAATACATAATTTAGAGATCATCTCAGGCGTATAGCGTGGCTTGCACTTGCTCATAAAGGTTGTCGGTCTTTACGTTGCGTGCTATATAGTATTTCTAGCGTCTGAGTTTTCTACTGATAATATTCATACACTGAGTGCAGCCCTGAAATACATGGGTGTTTGAGATATCTATATGCTTCAATGCACACACTTACAAAAAAGAAAACTTTGTATTGCTCACAGAGTAACGAGAATAGCGAGGCATTTAAATGTAAATTTGATAGCGCATGCACCATTATTTGTGGTACGTTCAATTTTTTTCCCAAGCAAATATGCCTTGCCAACTCAGCGGTTATAAATTATAACGTATGATTTACATCACAGAGTAACTATTTGAAGCACAAATAGTACGGTTCTGTTGAAAGGTTATATATCATAAATTTTGCGTGCGATCAGTGTCTGCGACAACTGTAAATTGCAATCGGTAACTAAGATATGATTATTGAGACGAGCGATGTTACAATTTCCTTTAAAAATACGGTGAATACGCCTCACGCGGTGAGAATAGGCTAGGCGATAGGATGAAAAGGTGGGCTATTTGGTGATTCATGATGGTTCGGCGAACTGGGAGCACGGGGGTAAACACAGACACAAAGCAAAGAGGAGGCACACAGCACGCGCGCTCATCAAAAAGAAAAGCATGTTTGCAGAAACATGCAAAACGATTTGTTAAGTGTTTTTTTAGGAGTGGTGTATAGCATACCGCTAACGTGCGGTCGCATGGGCATCGGCGAGAATGGGCGATGTTTGAATATACGCCTCAGAGAACATTTGAGTTCCTTGAAAAACAGTCCTTTTTCCGTTTGAGCTTCACATTGCAATTCCTGCAGGTGTCAACCGTTGTTTGAAAAAAAAAAAGTGTACTTTTCCGGCATCCACTTCAAACCACGCATGAAATTTCCGAAGCATATGATATTTCTAGAAATAAGAATCACTGCATTAGCTATCCGTCATTATCACTACTTGGCTGCGAGTTAAACTATATTGATAATTCACGGTAGACAAGTGCTTCGAATGAACGCTCCACTTGCTGTTCACACTATCATCTTCTGTTGACATGCGCACCCTTGTGTACGTATATGCCCTTCAAACGTGAGAATAAACCAGTTGTTAGTTGGTGGTGGTGGTGAAAACATTTAATAACCATTAAATGGTTACAGAGAGGTGATTGGGTTGGGGCCTTATTGGCCTCCTACCCTCACAGCACTAGGTGGAACCCCTATTCCGGGGCTCCATTGGCAAGCAACGCCGCCCGCGCCCGTTGAACCAGAGCCTCTTGGGCCTTCAGGTCTTGACAGCCGAGCAGGGCCGCCTCCCAGTCCTCTCTCGTGGGATTGGGGTTGGGGGGGATAGATGGATTAGACTGGCACGCCCAGACGATGTGAAAGGTGTCAGCCACCTCACCACAGAACTGGCACGTGCCATCAAAGGATGAATTGAAATGTTTTAGCACCGCCGGGCACAGTACAGTATTGGTAAACAGTTTTAAAAGGAGGCGCTCGTCAGCGCGATGCAGTCCCTTACAAGGGTCTGGATAGCGCCGGTGCTCCTCCTTGTAGTAATTGGTAATATCTTTGAATGAAAGGGCCGAATTGTCTGTTGTTAGTTGAGCGCTCGTGCTGTGTGCCTCCTCTTTGCTTTGTTTCTGTGTTTACCCCCGCGCTCCCAGTTCGCTGAACCATCGTTAGGCTGTGCGAAGCAGTCAACGAGTAGCCGCTTACGCCACATTATGCGACATCCTCAAAGTTATACGAGGACAGGCGTTACTGCATAAAGGCAGCATGTGACGCTGGTTAATCTAGAGCGTTAACTACTCCGCGATGCTGAAAGGTGTGTAGATTGTTGAGTGCAACGTCACGTCGGTATACTGGGCTCAAGAAATATTTTTCGAGAAATAACCACGTTGCGCTTATACGGACGAGCAGCATTCACAGTTGAATACCTGCGACGGAGATATATAAACGGCACGGTGATGGTAGTGCAAACGTCATTATCCATTACATCGCTGTGAGAGGGGGCAAACCAATACTACGGAAATGCCGCTAAATAACAGCCGTTGTTAGCTTTGGCCATTCCCTGTGTTAGCAAACTTCGGTCACAACATTAGCAGGCTCTTGTCAATAGTTAACAACAATGGCCAACTATTCGCTCGTATACAATCTTCACAAAACACAAGAAAAAGCTGGCTAACAGTTATTAGCTAGTGCTAGTCAAACTCAGGAGCCGAGCATGGCTTGACAAATTTGTCGACGTTCCAATTTTTCAAAGGCAACTAGTTTGAAATCACCTGGATTTGTTTTTTTTTAAGCAACGCATATTCGGCTAGACGCAGTCAAGCTAAGATTTTTTTTTTTCAGAAAGAGGTAATCATAATTATTATTGTTCGTATTTCGAAGGGCCACTCACCAGGTTTGACAATTTTAAGCTGACAAGCGCAATGCGTAGACGAGGCGTTCACGATCACGCCTGCCAAAATTTGCAACGCTACACGCGGCGGAAATGGGTCAAATTTCAAGATGAACGCTGCTCCCCATCCCTTCTGCCGGCAGTCGCCCAAATAATTAGGGCATGACGTGCACGTATGAATGGCCTTACGTACACGGCAATGCAGTGACGTTGGTCCTCTACGTAGATGACTCTGCCCTGATGTTGCAAACACTGGCACGTGACATGGTGAAATTCATTTAACAGGGCATGCGTAGTTTGTGTAATTTGTTGCTTGACGAGATAAATAGAACTCTACATAAATAATGAGACGCAATAATGGAATGTGAGCGTCTTTTTCCAATTTTTCTCCCGCGAATTGCAACGATATGCGTGGCTTATGTGTCGGCGTTTCGCATGCGTTCGTGTCCCCGCGGTCAGCGCATGGAGCAGACGACCATCGTGCAACGCTTTTACGCGTTCGCACACTACTGCGTCAGCGTTTCCAAACCATCCCGCAGAAACAGGCAGTAGACCTCAAAGCAACGCTGTAAAAAAAAAAAAAACGCCGCTCGCGTGCACGGTGGTTAGACTCGTTCGGCCACGTCATGCGCACGTGACCTCTTGGTCGGATGCCAGAGAGGGTGGGGAGAGATTTGGCTTGCGAAGGCTACACGGAGGAGCGGCAAGGGTTTCGAGCTCTCCTCTCATCCTCGTTTCACGCCACATCAAAAAAAAAAAAAAAAAAACGTCGTTTTTTTGTTTGTAATGGACTGATTCAAAAAAATTTTGTGACGAAATGTTCCTCATCGGACACTGAACAACTTCCACTGTTTAACTAGTATTTGGTATGGGGACTGGTGAGTGGCCGTTTAACGTCCCGAAACTGTGATATGATTATGAAGGTCGTCGCGCCCCGCCGCGGTGGTCTAGTGGCTAAGGTACTCGGCTGCTGACCCGCAGGTCGTGGGCTCGAATCCCGGCTGCGGTGGCTGCATTTCTGATGGAGGCGGAAATGTTGTAGGACCATGTGCTCAGATTTGGGTGCACGTTAGAGAAACCCAGGTGGTCGAAATTTCCGAAGCCCTCCACTACGGCGTCTCTCATAATCATATGGTAGTTTTCGGACGTTAAACCCCACATATAAATCAATCAATGACGGATGAATATAAAAAACGAATAATAATATATGGGGTATTATACGTCAGAAAGAAAATAAGTATGCATGTAAGAGAAGCCGTATAGTGGAGGGCTCCTGAAATTTTGACCATGTGGTTTTCTTTAAGGTGCACTGACATCGTAGAGTACATGGGCCTCTCTCATTTCAATGCAACCGTCACGACAGAAATCGAACACGCGGATTTCGGGTCAGCAGCCGAGAACCCGAGCCACTGTTCCGCGGAGGCGGACAATCACGAAAAAACTGGCATTGCGCACATTTACGTACAATATTTTTTATAACTTGAAGTGGCCAGTGGAGAGTAAACGTATCAATCAATGAGTGAATTGAGCAATCAATCAATAAATAAATCGATCAATGCGAATAGAATGACTGCATACTTGCACCAGGGTTTCGTTTCCTCGCTTACAGAGAGATGGAGGCTCCACAAATCGGAGTTAGACGCATCGTCGTCCTATAGGCGATAGCAGGTGCACGAATGTGACCGAAGGCCACGTTGACGGGGTGTTTCCAAATCGCTTCACTTTTTCAACGAAGGCGTTCATCCCGATGCGACACACCTCGCAAGCAGCGCAGTCGTCAAGAATGAAATGCGGGCCTCCGGAAGTAACACGCGAAGGTATTAAGCACGGAAACACTGGTGGGCGTGTCACAGCGGACCTGCTTGCAGTTATTCAGCAAAAAGCACGCCTCCCCCCCCCCCCCCCCCACATAAGGAACCAGGACTTAATCTAAGAAAAGATTGAGTGAAAATCGGACGTATTTTCGCCCCACAGCAATAATCATTTCGCGCTCCTTTCCTTGCATTATCATCGCCACGCGCCCGGCGTTTTCTGGTCAAGAATGACATCACCGTTATCAGTGGGCCATAGTGATAGGAAAGTGATGAGCGCCGAGTTTTCAAGAGGGATGACGATTGTTGTGTTGGGACATTAGAACACCCTGCTTAGCCGATCTTTTTTTTAGTTTTTTTGGAGTTTCTGTCTCGCCCTGACGGTCAAAGCGCGCAAATCGCGGCCTCTCCCGTTGACGTGATTTGCTTTGCAAAACTTCTCTCACTTTCCCTCTGAAGGTAGCCTCAAGATAAGGTGATACGAAGTGATAAAGTGAACGAAACTGTAGTATTACAGGCGCAAAGGCTTCTCAAGTCGTGCGTGCCAAAATCAAGTTTGAAAACGGCGCTCGTGCGAGTGCTCGCAGCGGTACATACGCACGTGGTCGTCTGTGCGAGCAGGCTCAGTTATGTCGCGACTCACCGCTAGGGGCCTTGTTTGGACACACATGTCTAGCGCTGGTCTCGTATCACGCCAATGGGCCTAATATAAATAAATATTCTCAAAGCAATGATGTATAGCGTATATATAGGCTTTTCTTGTAAATTTACTGTTATTGAAATCCGATGGAAACTAAAATTAAGTTTCAGTAAAATGAGTATGTTTCAAGGTTTAATTCTCGTTAAGTGTTTGCCTTCTCATCACCTAATCACGCTTCACTTGCAACTCGCAACGTAACTTGTGTTCGTGTCTAGCACAATTTGTTTCCTGGGAGCAAAAATAGCCGTTGCCAGTTGGAGCCTCAATTTCTGGGAGCTTTGTTACTTTCCGCGTCTTCGTACTGGTTGAACTTCCCTTATAAATGGCACCATATCCACGGAGTGAATGATGGAGAGTGGGGTGAAGCATCCGTCCGTCCCATCGTTCTTGCTTCCGTCCGTCGATGCGTGCGTGTGTGTGGCCGTCTGTGCGTGCGTCTGTTCATGCGTACACACGTCCATCTGTGTGTCCGTCCCTGCGTTCGTCCATGCATTCGCTCCTGCGTCTGTCCATGCGTCCATCCGTCCGTGCAGCCATCCGTGCGTCCGTCTATGCATCTGTCTGTGTGTCCATTCGTCCACCTATTCAACACTCCAAGTACTACCATCTCACCTCTTTTCATCATATATTCCCCATATAGAAGCACCGCCAACCAGCGGACATTCCAAGGACAAAACGAGAGGTGGCACACGCACACTTCCTTACAACTTGTGCTTCGTATCTACTTCCCACCTTTAACCACCTCGAGTTCATTCATGGTATATAGTAGTTCATTGTATTCATGGCACTGCGGCTCAACGCTCGCTAAACATTTCTAAAACTAAGGAGGTTACACCCAGCGAGTATAACGTAGCAAGCCTTTCTTGTCAGATAGTGCTCAATGTACATGTCAATGGCTGCTAATGGGGATCGCAGCGTGCGCGTTAACTAAAAGCCGAATGCTCCTGTCTCTCATTCCCCATTAGCAGTCATTAGCATGTACATTGAGCACTATTTTTTATTGTTCAACAACGCACAGAAGAAATCTGTCACCGGCACCACCTTGGAGTTCAAAATGTTATACTTGTTACACACTACAACTGCTACTAGGGACGAAGAGGTGCCGCTATAAGGAGCTTCGCCCTTAAAAGAAAAACGGAAGGACAGGGAGGTTCGCCAGTTTTCAGGCCGGCTTGTTACCCTGTACTGGAGTCAGGTGAATAATACGATGTACTGGTGAGAGGATAAGAATAGAACAATAATACGTTGCAGGGCTTTGTCACACGCTTTCAGCGCTTTCTTTCTCTTTTCGCATTGTACCAGCGAGCACGCTGAAGGCTACGCTGGGAGGGCGATGACTTGAGATCTAAACACACATGCGCGTTGCAGCGCGTGTCTTTTTAAAGCGGCGCCGAGCGCTCTAAAAGAGAGGAAACGTTGGGGACCGCAACAACGATGTGAGAAAGAATGCTTTCAGGCGGGTGGTTTCAAGAGCGTTAACGCAATGCGGACCGCTAAAACGTGATTTTATTTCAAAACAAGCAGTTGGTACAGAAGTAGCACTACGAGATTCCTGGGCCTATGTTTCAACAAGTAACGTCGATCTAATATTTACCGATAGTGTTTTTTTTTCAGAAGGACCATCATCGAACAGTACACGGTCCGCAAGAATTTCGCTATATATACCATCACAGAATGGGACCTCTGTAGCCGGGATCGGACCTGCAATCACTAGGTCAGCAGCAGTGCACCATAACCACCACCGTACAGCCGTGGGCAAAACGCCGTCTCAAAAGTAAGCACTTCTGATCTTGGTTATCGTCCTAGAGACTTGTTTGTACTGCGGCTGAAAAAGCCAGGGAGGAAAAAAAAAAAACTTGTGTGCCTTAAGCGCATGTATTCGCATGCGACATATCTCGAAAGCGAAGGTAATCGGGAGAGGTTATTTAGCGGCGCAGTTCATATTACGTGAACGGTGATAGGTTTTAGCGATGAGTTGGCGCTATATATGTCTAAACGTGGTAATCAATCGTCATGATATGAAGTCGTAAATCTATGTGACGGCATGCGACATTATTAGATCTGGTCAGGGTCATAGAGAACCCTCAGGCACCACAAAATGACTGCCAACACGCGATCTGTATTTATAGCAGTTTAAAATCGTTGCATATCCACCCCCCCCCCTCAAGTGGTGTAACCACGAAGTGACAAACTGGTGCCATGCCGCCTTCCCCCCATTTTTTTTTCGCCATGGCATACCGAGTGAAAATGGCCATTTCAATGAGGTGCCCCTCCTCCCGTTCTTCTTAAGCATCCAGTAACCGCTCCCCCCTTCAAAAATTTTTTCGCCATGCCGTTCAGAGTGAAAATAACCATTTTAATGAGGTGTCAGTTCCGCTTGCGTTCTTCTTTAGCATCCTGTTAAACTTAGCGGCGAAAAACGACATCTGAAAGCAGAACAAGATCCGTGGCCAAATGAGTACTAGCTGAAATAATATGATAATGAAAAAATGTAACAAAAGTTATCGCTGGCATGTTAACATCTCGTAAGAATAATTTATTTCCCTTCAAGATAAGGTTGATGGTGTTGAGATTAAAAAAAAAGAAGGTTACTTGCAAAAAGAGTGAAGGAAGCACAATAATCCTACAGAAAGAACGCGACCCTGACAGAACTAAGATTATATCTAAGGCTTCAGCTGGTTCAAACAGACTTTGGAACAACACACACGCAGCGGTCATCGCCAAGCGTATCACCAGTGGTAATTGATATGAAGTAAAACAAATATATTTTTAAGTATTGAAAAATTCATTCTCGCGAAAACGCATTCAACTTCTCCGACAGTGTTCTACGAAAATAAAAAAAAAGCTTCTCATTTCAATAAAACTGGTAGTGCCGTTGTCTGTATTTTCGCGCATTAGTTTACCCAGAATTCCTCGTTTCCACCGTCAACGAGTCCGTAACACTAAACTAACACAGCTGAAACACAGACGCGGGTCTCACAAAAGCGACGAGCGCACAGCGCAAACAACGCGTGAGTCGAAACCAGTCATTAGCTTAATGCAAGGGGTGTTACGTCAGGTTAAAAAAAAGAGTTCAAGAATTTAAACGCACTATTTCACTTCGAGTTCGTTTCATTGCCACGTCGCTGTAGCACTGTCGCTTGTAGATTACTGTCCCGCAGTCTCTTGTCCACCTTTATCGTTGAGCTGTAGCTCCGATTCGTGGCATCGAGGAGAGCTGCGGTGTGGGCCGAGCCGAGGTCTTCGTAGATGCCGCACACCAAGAGCGCTGGGTCGCAGTCCATCACCGCGGCGAGAACGACCGAGATTTCCGAGTGAATCTTCTCGGACGGAGCGTACACCGCCAAGTAAGGCAAGCAATACCACTGACTTACGCAGACCACGTGCGCTGGGGAGTTCGATTCGGTATCTTCGACCATAATGCATCCGTGAACCGACGTTACTGCGTCCGTCCCCATAAACGTTGTCCTGAGGCCGAGGATCTTCATGGCGTTGTCGATGTGCTTCAGCAACTCCATCTGGCTGTAGTTCGCATTTGCCGCCCAGGTGCTGAACCTCATCAGAGTCCAGGGACGCAGAAGTTGCAGCGGCGACAGCCAGCAGTAGAAAAAGGCCAGGCGCTCGAGTCGGGTCTGGCGGACGGGGCTTTTTTCCACCGCTTTGCGGAGCGCCCTGATGGCCATTGTGTTACTACGCCTTCCGTTCATGTACGGAAGCCACCGAAACCTCACGTTGTCGAGGGTGTACAGCTGCGAGTCCGTCGCCATGGATACGAGGCGGAACAACACGTCCATGTCCTGGGCTGTCATGTCTGACGCTGAAGCACGGCTGCTCAACACACTGCCATGTTCCACAGGAACGGTCTTACCGAAACTGCCGCATTGCCGCAAGTTTATAGTACTATCCTTAATGCTGAACTGCTGTACTCAAGAAGATTTACGTCTCCCCGCGAATTCGATGAGGGCTAGATGTCCGTCACTCGTTTTGGCAGCGCCGACAAATCAAAAGGTTAGACAGAAGTTTTCGGCGTACATTCGGAGGTCATGCTGAAAGCGAGTACCAGACGAGAGGAAAAAGCAAGGGTAATATCTATGACCGCCCATCCGGTTGGTGGAGCCGGTGGTACTCGATGCAGTGCGGTTCTCAAGCTCGAGCTTCAGTTAAAAAAAACAAGAAACTAGATAACAAAAATGTCTCTGCCCTTTTTTGAGGAACATGCTTAATCAGGCGTGTTTACCAACCACCTCATGGGTTGTTCAAACGTGTTATCACGAATCACACACAGAGAAAGGAAGCTGTAAGCAAGATAATAGCTGCCGTAAGGAAAATACCACCCGTATCATATCAGAAAAGTGATGTGGGGTATCCGAGCACGGAAATGATGATTGATTGATATGTGGGGTTTAACGTCACAAAACCACCATATGCTTATGAGAGACGCCTTAGTGAAGGGCTCCGGAAATTTAGACCACCTGGGGTTCTTTAACGTGCACCCAAATCTGAGCACACGGGCCTACAACATTTCCTCCTCCATCGGAAATGCAGCCGCCACAGCCGGGATTTGATCCCGCGACCTGCGGGTCGGCAGCCGAGTACCTTGGCCACTTGACCACCGCGGCGGGGCTCCGAGCAAGGAAATTGGTGAATTTAGCACGCTTTGATGTCAGTTGCGTATATGACTTGCAAATTCAACTCCCTCTGCTACAAACTTAAAGGACATATTATACTCGTATTTTCTTAATGACCGAACAAAGACTGTTCAGGGTCATATCTATTCTGCTCCGGATATACGACTCCTGAGGTCATCCACGGCTGTCGTATTTTCCTAAAGGTGAAGCTCACAAACACAACTTGGATTACTGTTGATGGATACTAGGTGGGGGGATAGAGATTATTCTTAACTTCTTTCAAGTTACTCAAAGTGCTTCGTAATCAGGTCTTCGCTTTCGTTACCTGAAACTTTCATATATGCCATATTGCATACATATGTAGCTATCTCAACAGATGAGAACACATGATTCAGGCAGAGTTACAGTAAAGTGCTGCATATTACGGATACTTATATCTATTAAGCATAAACCTGTAGGCTCATAAAGAGGGTTCAAATTAAATTGAGGGTGATGCAGCGAGCAATGGCAGGGATAACGATAGGTGTTACCTGACGTGACAAGACGAGAGCAGAGTGGGTCAGGGAACAAAAGTCACAGCTTTGCTGCAAAGGCAAAGCAATCAACGCGATAGCAACAAATTGGAAGGTCACGCTCAGCATGGCAGGCAGATCGAAACGTGCCCCACGTTTCTCATGCACAAATGACGCACAAAGCGTACTCACAGGTACTGAGTAACGTGAATACGCGTCTCAGTTGTTACTTCGCTGTGTTTAAAAAGCGCTCCCTTTCCGCTAACGGAGACTGTGCAACGATTGCAGTGACCTTTGTGCACCGGGTAACTGCAACAGAATCATTCTAATAAAAGCCCAAGGCCAGCCAAGACGTACGATCCTCCCCACCGTGAAAGAGCGTCACCTCCCTCTTTTCTGCGGCGCAAACTACGCATGGGAGATGAAAGTGCGCGCCAACGCGTCGTGACGATGTGGCAATGCGCGCTCATTGCGCCATCTCGCTGGTAATGCTGAAAACACGATAGTCCCCCCCCCCCCCCCCACAAATGCCGTCAGCAACGGTGAGTGGTAGATATAGATAGCTTGATGTTGGATCGTTGAAGGAGGTTCTCCTTCGTGGCTCAGTGGTTAACGCCTCGCACACTCTACTCAGCGGTCTGCTTTCATTTCTGCTGTATGCTTTTATGTGTACTGTATGATGAAGGCCTCCTAGAGTTTTCTCTCAGTCACGCAGGGTGAAGAACTAATCGCAGGTGCTGCAGTCATGATGCATTTACTTCCCTTTATGAAGACCACTGAAATGACAGTGTTAGATACAAAAGGCATGTTTATAAAGCTGCCAGAGCATATGGTCGGGGCACAGTAGGTAGCATGCAGCTTCTGTTGTTGCCGACTTAAGTCGTGGGTTCGACTCTCATTGACGCAACTTTTTTTCCTTGCTTTCCAATCACGAGTATTTTTTTCGTAACAAAAGCAAGTCACCAAAGTCATGATAGACCCCCGACCAAAAACACTTTCGCGTCTAAAATTGAGGGTTGGTTCTTGGGTTGCTTTGGCACCAGATATCTGTTAAGCACGAGTGTGCTGGCAATTTGCACACATGTCAGTGCTCATCCATGGTTGTGTAACTTCCAGACAATACCGAGAGTAACATCTCCAGTACCACTTATGCTCTTTAACTTTTACATCCTGTCAGGAAATCGTAACACTTCTAGTTTTTTTTCACTGCATCATTGCTACCCCTGTGTTAACTATTTGTTGGGGTGGTAGTATGATTAGAACCAAGAACCAAGAATGTTCTATATTGAAACAACATGTGTTATTAAGGGTGAGAGGCAGCTGTGCTGGTCACCAATAGCATCCAAAACTGAACATATTGAAAAAACAATAACACGCATACACAGTCTTAACTCAGAGGATCACCAGTACACATACCTTACATCAGGTGTAAATGAGGCACATGCTCAAACAGAACAATAGAACATTAAAGGCACCTTATATTCAATTTATTTTGCTGATATGTGCTCCATGTATTATAAAACTTGGCTATGAATTGCACTTCGCTCCATAGTGTTGCAATTTCATTACTGTACTTTGTGATGGCTTGCATTTTATGACGAATTAGACTCGTTCTTGGCCAAAGCTCACTAGAAACAATGTATTAAAAACCTCTGTTATATGACACAACTTTCCCTGAAGCTGCATTTTACGACGACTTGCTACGACAGTTCATGAAAAAACAAAAAAAAAAAACCTGATTTCGCAATTGAATCTAACACCGACCAAATTTTTGCGTGGACATGAAAAACTGATCTGCAGTAGATTGCTAGTGAAAAAAGAAAGGAGAAACAGGTACTCTGTCGTTTTTTGTGAAAGGCAACACGGGTGAGAGGGAACATTGCTCTGCGGAGGCCGCCTACAGCGCTATCAACCGACAGCAAAACAAAACACGTTCGCTATCGGCGTCATCTATCTGCGAAAAAAATAACCAGCCACAGCCGGTAGACAAGCGCTGCTGGATTACGCTCCCATTATGATAGTGCAACGCGCAATGCCTGCAGCATGTCGTCTGCTGCGAACAAATTGAGTGTGGTGCGGGAGCCCAGTATAATCGTGAAAGCCCGAAACTAGACATGTATAGGCGAGAGGGATACACTCAGGTGAAGTCGTGTTTGTGGTTTATCACTGAATGATACAAAGTGTGACTAAGTGATACTCTGTGTGATACTCTCGAAAATTTCCACAAGCCACCAATCAATACGTTTTCAAGAAATTGATAAGCAGCAATACAGTTCTGCAGTGAACAAAGATGAAAATTTTCACGTAAATATCCTTCAGCTTCACCTATGTTATCTCCCCTACGTTGTGAATAAAGATAGAAATTATATTTTCTCGTGCGACTCGCTCTAGGAAAACCCTGAGAACGACCTTGCCTCGTTATAACCTCATACCATATTTACTCGCATAATTCTCGCACTTTTTTTGGCGGAAAATCGATGCAAAGTTGGGGAATGCGAGAATTGCGTGGGGAAAACTTTCCAAAAAACGTACCGAGCGAAAAAGAAAACAAATTGGCCACAAATCGGGATTCTCACACCAGCAACTAATAGCAATCTTTGAGAAGTACCGTACAAACCGGATTATAGGTCGAGTGGGAATATAGGTCGAAAAGTTCAGGTTACCCCCCAACTTCAGGTTACCGAAAAAGAAATAAAAAGGAAAAAAAAACCTAAAAATTGCCGAACGACATTTATTTGCAAAATGGGCGCACCGCACCCCGATCATCGGAGCTTCCCTCAACCACCATCGCAACTGTTCCTATTCGTCAGACGAAGCTTCAGACTGTCTTCTGAACATGAGAGTTTGTCGCTAGCCGCCTTCCACACTGCGTTGTCTTCCCTGCCACACAGCGAGTTTCTGATAGAACATTTCTTAAAAGCATTTTCAACCATGGAATCTGGCGCACTTGCCACTTTGGTTTGGCTTGGATTGGACTGAATCTCTGTGTAATAATAGTACTCTTGATGCTTAAGAGATGGCGCCAGATAGTTCGCGCTATCACCATCAATGGTTGGAAAGAGCAGACGACATTATTGCGGCAATTTTCGTGGGTGCGATAATTACTCGAGGAAGAAAAGAAATTTCAATTTTGTTGGCCGATGTGAGGGGTGCAAGAATCATGCGAGTGCAAGGGTTACACGAGTAATCACAGTGATTTGAGCATCTCCGTCTCTCCAAAAATATGAGTGAACAGGAAGAAGACGATGGTCACGATTCCACTCGACTAAACAGTGACTGTGTGTATGCGAAGTAAGGAGGGATATGACTTGATAAGGAGGGATATGGGCGTTCAATTATGCCTTCACCTGAGTGCACTCTTCTCGCCTATACATCTCTTGTTTTGTCCAAGCGCAACTCGCAAAAGCCGAGAGACAGTGCTTTTACTTGTATTCTGTGGTCGCACACCATACTTGATTTGTTCTCTGCAGAAGACGCACTGCAGGCAGCGCCAATGGTGCTATCATAGCGAGATCCAGCAGCGCTTGTCGACCCGCCACGGCCAGTCTGGAGGCGAGCGCGCGCCTCGACACCGGCCGTGACGAGCCCTGACTGGTTAATCTGTTAGCCGATAGATGACGCCGAAAGTGAACGTGTTTTCTATTGCCCTCGGTTGATGGTGCTGTAGGATGACAGAGTATTATTCTTCAATTATGGTCTCAACAATCTATTCTAGTGGTTCATTTGGTCCCATGATCCAGTTTTCCTGGCTTTAAGGCCACTTGTGGATATGCCTCGATTGCATGCCTATGCAGGGCTGTTACCAAGACAAGCTTTATATACGCGGAGAAGCTTGAGCTACTCTTAAAGCTTGAAATGAAATGCCACTTTGTTTGCTGTACTGTCTCGGGACTTCAGCAAGTAGAAATTAAGTGGTGCAGTGTGTAAAATAACTTTGCTCATATTAACAGTGGCGCATTAACTGCTCTTCACAACAGAAGAAATGCAACATTAAAACATTTAACGCACACTTCCTGCAAAATGTGCTCCATCACCATTTTGTGATGCCGATGACCCTGTATCTTAATGTTTTGATAGAAGGCTGCAGCCGACAGTTTTTTGTTTTATATTACGTGCAAGCTATTTTCGAACTCTATTGATCAGAAAGAAGATCCACTTTTGATTTAAATTTTTGTATGTTTGGCTTACACTTTCTTCAATTGAATGGATAGCTATCGTTTCAAGAAATAATTTGTTTCACCCTTTTGGATAAAAACAGAGTCGTCCTGTGAGCTTATTCAGGCGGGTTGTACCAGCTTTTGGCCAAGATGTAGTGTCTGACTATACGCTTATTTTTTCGATTATACGGCGGTTTTGCCTTTTCCCCTCAAACATACATAATCGGGGTTCCACTGTATTTGTGTCTGTAAAAGCTTTGTGTGCTGGCAATAAGCCAGGCCTGGCTGAAAACAAATCTCGAGGATGAACCAACCTTAACTGCTGTTCTACGACACAAGAAAGGACTGTCCATAAATATGGTCACCATCAACCCGGCAGGAATGTACTAACCGAGCTTTCACTTCATCCACCAATTGAATGATAACACCATAACACACGTGCCTAATGCATCCCCTACACGAGGTGTTCATCTCATTCTACAATTCATGCAGTGGTTTGCGCTACACTTCACATTCTTTAACACTTGGTGTCAAGTCTGAATTTAAATATTCAGTACTCCGTACTGAACGTTGTCTCATCATCAACAGCACAGCCCACTACAGCCTGGTACCACTCACCAGTACTTCACCCTGACGACCACATTGGCTGCCCAGTGAAGCAGGTCAATGTTGGTAGCATCCTCCATGGTGTTGCCGCCTTTTGTCTCTCCATCGCCCTCTTGATTCCCTTCCTCATCTTCTTCGACGCGAGCCCGAAGCAAACGCGTGGCCTGTGCTCTTCGGCGGCTGCCTACAGCACCATCGACCAACAAGTGAAGAAGGCACGTGCGCTTTTCGCGTCATCTATGACCAAGCAAGATAAGGAGATTACGTTCCCTGATCGCTCGCGCGGTGAGTGATATCGGGCGATTACTGTTTCTTGCGCCGTGGTCGCGAACATTGCGTGAGATGTTGGCAGTGGTCAAATAGAGTGTGCAGAGAGTGTGTGCAATGAAGCAGCGCTTACCTGCCAGTGGTAACTCGATATTTTTTTTTTTCGGCAGTAGATGACGCTGAGAGCGAACGTGTTTCCGTTTGCAGTCAGTTGATGGTGCTGTAGGCAGCTGCCGCAGAGCGCAGGCCACGCGTTCGCGTGTTCCCTTTCATCAAGGACGAAAGTGTACTATTTCAAACATCTGTCTTCATAGACACGAAGTTGTTGAAGGGTGTGTGCTGCTACCACAAATCTCGCATTGAGCTCAATATCCGGGCGATAACCTATGCAAAAGAAACCAAATCATTCGCTTCACAAAAAGTATCTTGTGACTGACACAAGGAGTGCCATTTCTTTGATTGCTCTGACCTTGTCCCACTGGTGCGTAGTCGCCTTTATAACTTTGGACACGGGAAAAATGTTAGTACTGCGTCGAAAATCAACTGTGTAGCCCCCGCGGGCACCTCCACTGCGGGAACTTCCACTACTTGTATTGGTATATTTAGTAGTGGTTCCTAAATATTCTAGCTTGAAAAAGAGCTCGAACTAAGAAACGGCTTCACCGTAAGTGTCTACAGGCATCTAAATTTCAGGGAAACCTAATGGGTGAAGGTTCTGGGGAGATTAACGCAAAGTTTTAATACCGCAACAAAGTTGCAACACGAGAAAAAAAAAATACCATTCACATAAATGATGCACTAACCATTGCAACAACACTCCTTTCTTTTTTCTTAACCGAGTAAAAAGAGGTAATGTAAGAAGTCTGCGGTGCTAACCGCAAATACCAAAATGTTTAACTATGCTGAAGGAAAAATGCCCCCTATGTAAACGCACTGCCATGCGCGTTTTATTTTAAATTTAATGTCAGGGCTTACGACAACGAGTCAGAAGCAAGAGTCACACCTTTTTTTTAGAGCAAGATCGCAACATGGTGGAGGTGATGTCATTAGAATGACTTAGAAAACTGTGTTGTGGACTCACGTACCCTCTGGTCACGAAGAAAACGTATGCTGGCGCCAACTCGCCGAACGGCACGCTCCTATTTTGTTCTTCGGTTGTCCTTTGCAAACAAAAACCCTCGTAACTTCGGTCCATTAGCCGCGACCATTCGCCGCGAAGCATCTCCCAACGGTTCTGATTTGCAGCCGTAAGCATTTCGAATATCCAGTCCACAAAGAACATCACATACCCACGCTGCAGTTCACGGACACGGAAAAACATGGTCTTCTCGAGTCGCCAACAAGCACACCAGCACAGCACGAAAACATTCGCCAAGCTTGGCAGTCTATCCCCCGTATTCTAGAACGTCCCTTCACTCAACGCTTCACCTTCATTTGAGAAAACCGATGGGAGCGCCGTATGTAGACAGGGCAAGCCACTGCCTATCAGCGATAATCTGTTGCGATTCTTGAGTAGCGCAGCGTCACTTTCAGCCGAGCAGCGGTGCAGTGCTCAACGTTGTCAAGTGAAGAGTGGAAGTCGAGTCGAGGAGCGTTTGTGAATACAGGGCTATGTCTGTCAAGCGACGAGAGCAGGCATAAGCACGTCTGTGCAGCGAAACACAGCCAGGTCCCGGAAACTCAGCGCTAGTTTTGCTTTCAGAGAAAAAGTGCGCTCGTAGCGGTTGCTAGGCATCCTGAGATCTGGTTGAACGAAGTAAGGTTAATGTTCACATATGTTGTCTTTCACCAGTTTTTACGCGTAAAGAAATCAGAATTAATTGTAAAAAGTTCATCGTTTGTTCATTCCTCTTCTTTCTTCTTCTTATTTTATCAACTTTGAATCGGGCGAAGCACGGGAACACTTCTGTTTATCGCTTGCCTCCGCTCCCCCTTGTCACTTGCTCAGCGATATCACGCATTTGTTCACGCATGAGTCTTTTGCTCGGTTAGCGTGCTAAATATGATTACGATAAAAATAATGAATTTAATGTAGCGTGGAACGAACCAAAACCGCAGTAGGCCTGGTGAATCAGGTCCACCATACATTAGACGAAAATATCTAAATCGGGGCATGGTTTGTATGGCACTACAGTGTATTAACGCCAGCCTTTCGAGATCCACGACGCATGCAAAGTTCCAACAAATTTACTTTAATACTTTTTGAGCAAAGGTACAATGAAGTTGAAACAAAAGAAAGCGTAACCTCCCCGAAGGGAATCGTGGAGAAATGCGAATGCACTGCGTAGCATCCACAGCGGCGTTTCGCACGTGAGAACCCATGCAGTGTAAGAAAAGTAAGGTTCTCTTTTTTTTCTTAACGTGCAGCCAATAGCACCGGCTGCCGTACGTAGTGCTTTTCTGTCACGAGAAACGTGGTAAGTGTTTACAGCTGTAGTAGCTAGAGTGCACGCTGGAAATATGCCTGCACGCCCGCTCCTGTTGCTGACAGCTGCCGAAATGTGAAGTGGTAGGGGCTCCGGTTGCTAAGGGCGCGAGCACCGGCAGCTGTTGCTAAGGAAGAGAGCGGTTAACGGATCCCGATGGATGCATGACATAGCCCGACTAAGAAAGGCATTCGCTTACAGAAAACAAAATTTGAAACAACTGAGGTTTCACGTACGCATACTTCTAATGACACAGGGTGCGCGGCGCAATTCGGTGCGCTTTGAAACACTTGGAGTGACCGCTCAACGTGGGGCTTCCACAGCTTTTTCTACAAAATAAAGCGGATTGTTTTGCGTTTAACTTGCAAATTCCGTTTTTCGGGGGGAGGGGGGGCAGGGGGAGTTACCCTGCCATACCCGCTTGTAACGTCGTTTTTAGCGAAAGCTCTATATGGCTAGAAAAAGTGGAAAACTCTTTGGTAGGGGTGTTACAAGTAGTCTCCATTGACTGTCCTATCAGTTGTGACATTCTCAGCATCGTACCAAAGAAAGCGCCGTTGCCTGAATTCGAGTAACGTCGTTCATCTTGTAGCCACGGCGCCGAGCACGCACGCCTAGCCACGGCATAAAAAGCTTCGCCCCCAAAAAGGGACCTGCGCAGTGCCTATGCCGAATAAGTGGCGTTGCGGCGCCAACGTGATGACTGCAGGAGCACGTTCGCCGGGGCGAACGCCCGCTTTTGGCGGGAGTTTCAGCAGCGGCACATTCGCTTCGGCTGCGACGTCTGCGAGAGGCTGCGGCTCGAGAACAGCCGCAGTGAAACGCATTTAACCGCTCAGAACACTCCTCTATGACCATTATCATGCGAAGCACTATGTGCGGCTTGTGAAACAACACTGTGGTAAACCCAAGCCAAACGTGTGTCTAACCTCGTTAAGAAGCACGAATACGTAACCAATAAATGTGAGAGACTTCAGTTCCATGCTGTGTTGAAACTACTGCTAAACACCGAGACCGCACGTTTTAGCTTTCACTGGTTATCTATTTGTACGGAGTGCTTGGGCAGTCATACTTTTTAGCGGTGTTGGTGCTTTTGAGAAAGGTTTGGTTGGTTGTTCTCCTGGTCGATTGATCGGTCAAAGATTTCGACGTAGGTAAAAGAATGTATGCTGCTGTCATGCATCCTGCTCAGCTAAATTCTGAAGAGCCGCTTCCTGTGGAACATAAACTTAATGTTTTTCGGAAGCTCACGGGTCCGCAGGTACCTAATTTATGTCGCCGATTTTGCCGTTTGTCTGGAATTGTAGCTAGTGTGCCATCATTACTAGAAAGCTCTTCAGAGGCATCTGCGATGGCCTTCGTGACTGGTGCTTCTGACACACACCTGCGTGAGAGTTTTGATGCATCAGAAACTGCCGCATTGTTTTTGTTGTTGATTGGGTGAGCACTGAATGACGATACCACAACCTAAGTGACACAACTAGATTCCTATTGCGAAATTTCGTCATTCTGCAGTGCCAGAGAAATAAGGCCATGTGACAAAAGACACCTCTTGAACTGGCCGTACCATGGTTGTACATCTTTGCCACGGCGTCATCTCGTCAATCATGAGCGCTTTGACGACGCAGGCGGTGAGCGTAAGCAGCAACTGAGAAGTCGCGGGATGGAAAACAGCGTGGTGGACCACGTACAAGACGCGAGAATCAAAGGTATCGGGTTGTGAGCAACCCCTCGTGTCACGTGATAGAGCGAGAATGTTGAAAACGCCGACTTTTGTGCAGTAGGGAAACCAACTAGAACTTTCGGTTTTTCTGCAGAAAAATGCATGGATGCCTTTTGGTGATATCAGGCTATGCCTTTGTCTTTTGAAATCTGCGCGCATGCTCAGTGTCCGACAACGTGAAGACTACTGGTGAAGTTGAAGACTAAGGGCGATCGTTTACAGATGGTGAGTTGGAAGCGAGTCATCACCGTAGTATTTAAACAAGAGAATCATCTCATTTTTGACGTTTCGCCATAATTCGTTATTTTCCAATATGCGTTCCAGGAAAAATTCCGATGCCTCACCAGAGACGTATAGACGTGTTCGTTGAGCCTATTAGTGATGTTCCGTTCCAACTAAGTTGCAGCAGTAGCAGTGGGGGGGGGGGGGGGGGGAGAAGGGCTAGCATAGGTCACACCAGTTCTATGCGGGCCTATGTTCACTGCTCATTTCTTGTCTCCTATTTTCCTTCGCTTGCCTCTCTATTTCTTCCTCTATTTCCTTCTATTCTTTTTATCCCTCCTTACCCCCACCCCTATAAGGCACTGCGCCGTGTCGCCTATAGGCAGACAGAAATTAGGTGCCTTCTTCCTTTCCCTACAATCACTATCACCACTGCTCAGGTGTACTTAGAGATGCCATGGTCAGCCGATGATTATGTTATGATGTCTGATGTCGGCCACTGTGTGTAGCACGATCTGCTTCGGTGGTCAGCGCGTGGTCCAGGCGTGTTGGTGGGAGCTTTGTTGAAGATGTGCGGCTCATAAGTCAGCTGCCAGGTTCGCATCCGGTCGACTTGTGTGACGCTATAAATGCAAGGCTGGCCGTGAGTCACACGTCGTGTATATTCTCATCCACAGATACCTCTTCTCTCTCGACTCCTGCTAACCAACACTTCCATTATGCGTCACACGCACACCCACATAAATATATATATATATATATATATATATATATATATATATATATATATATATATATATATATATATATATATATATATATATATATATATATATATATATATACGACGCGTGTATTACATAATACGTTCAAACGTTTCCGCAGCAGACGCCCTTTAGTTGTTAAAAACGGTAGTTTACGCGACGATAACTTAATCATTTTATTCCATCTGCTCATCGCATCGTATTTCTCCGCAGATAGGCCCTTCGACATTTGGCATTTCAGAAAAATTAGATGCGTAGTGAACAAAGGAAAAAGTTCAAATATCTTGACAGTCGTGCGTAGCTTCAGCCTTAGATTGGGCTTTTATTTATTATGTGCTCGAGCACACTGTACATAGCCAACGATCGGTCAGCTAGAATTAAACAGACATGAAGCAGTGCATTTATTCTTGTCATGCAGTCGTCTTGTACAGGTGCTTGAGTTAGTACGTGCTACTTGTGAGAAGAAATGTGTGGTCGACGTGTCTTGATGTGGAGATCGGTGTACATTTCGTTGACGGTCGCCTTGGCCTTTGACGTTTTCGTAGGTAACTATACAGGCCTGATTCATGCACTTGTACGGTAGAGAATTGTCATATTGATTAGTCAAACAAATATTCTAAGCACGTAAGCACGATCTTGCTATGTGGCTGAAAGAATGGAGGTATATATGAATGTCGTGTGTCTTTTTAGGCGCAACTCCGGAGTGCATGCATTCTGTCTAGTCAAGGAATGTGAAGAAAGCTGCTGTGCAGACAACTTTGTAGTTCATCGCTTCGTTTGGCTATAGCACCATGTAACAAAGTCACAAATTGTAGCAGACAGAAAATAGCTTCTTTTTTTCTTTTCATCTGCGTCACGTAACGTTTTTAATCGGCGCCACATTGAAAGCTAGTCAAAAACGCATATGGTGCCATAGTACTAGTTTTGACTTTAGTGTACCTTGCTAAATCCAACACAAATAAAGGCGCCAAGAAGGAAATTCTCTCATGTAGAGACCAAATATTTCAATAAAGCATGCAATGCTTTTGGTAGTTAGCAACGCTGGTGGTACGTTACCCACTCATTTTCTTGGATATGTGTACGTAGGTGTTTGCTAGCACTGCTGTAATATACAACGACGATTGCGCAGCACACTTTTTCCTGTAGTTGGTATACTTTAACACATGATGGACCATCTAACGGGTTATCCAAATGTTTCAGCTTAGGTGCATACGGGTGGAAAGCTGTAGTTTTGTCTTTTTTTATCTTTACCATATATACTAAAGAAATAGAAAACATACAAGTGAAATTTTTTACACCTGCATTGTGCTTCTTAGCTATTGGCCTTAAAAGCTCAGCTATCTGTCAAGCCCCATATCGCAAGATGCCATGAAGCTGCAGATGTGAGAGGCACACTTAAGGCAGATATTACCCAAGCATTAACTACTTTGTTTAAGCCCACTTTGTGCTGAGACGGCGACAAAAGAAACAGTACACAAAATGGTCAGTTATCTGAAGAAGGTCCCCAGACGTTGTTTAGAATGAGATCTTGCGATATAGGTTATTCAATAGAAGCCTAAATATTCCAAGTTCGATATGTGGCCATCAGTGGAGTGCTTGGTGAGTATAACCTTCTTTTGGTGAAGTGTAGCACCTCCGTTGCCCCAAAGTATTTAGGGCAAACAGCAAATGGGGTCTCAACAAGGTGTTTGCGCCCTGCGATATTGACAGTACTACGAAGCGTCCAGCGCGTGCCCAGGCCACAGCCGAGGCACTGAGCAAAAATGGATTAGTAAAGATAATGTAATCGCTATCAGTGTTGCCATGGTGATGCGGACTGTTGAGGACACCAGGCAAAGGCTACAATTCAATTTTCAATTATACAGGCTGAATAGTCTCAAGTCGTGCGTCTTTTGCGCTTCGCTTTCAATTATTTGTTTTATGCTCGTTGCGCGATAAGTACAAAGAAATATCTGAACTGCATTACATGGAATCCTGACGTGTTAAAATCACACACGGTTAAGACATTGCCTTATCCGAATTATGAGCATAACTGTGAGGTGCTTCGACTTCGTGATAACTTGAGGCTAGCACTTCCGCTTCAGCGGCATGCACCTCTAGAGTCTGACGTCCACAGCATTGATTTTCCACTGGGCAGCTCGTTAAACGACAGTGGTAGACGATGCAGTTCAACTCGTTACGTCACTAATTCCTCAGAAAACAACTGATTGACACTATTCTGTATACAAGTTTACGATTTATATTAAGAACAGAACGTCGTGAGTAACGTGACTGGCGCAGACTTTCTGCATTGTCTTTCGCAACAACTGCCGCAGACTAAGCACGGCGGGCAGGTTTATTAATGCTGCATTCACACTGAGACATTTAGTGCTAACGATGGAACTAATTTTGTATCGGCATCATTTAGATCTTCCAAAAGAGCTCATTCTGAACAGGTCAACCCTTAAGCAATCTTTGGCAAACGAATATGATGGCGAGTTGAAAACTTCTAAAATTGGTGACACGCTCTTCATATCGCAGAGGTTCAAGCCCAGAGTGATAGCGACAGCACAGTCTTTCATATGCACTCCTTTTTTTGCGAAGAATTTCAGGTGTCTGTTGTCACGAGGAGCTCTAAGTCTAAACGTGCTACTTTTCACTTATACGCCATGTTGAAACCTCGCCGATGCGCTGGTTTGTGCCAGCATGACCAAGCTTCTCCCGTTTTAAAAATCGGGATGAACCAACCACTGCAGATTGCGTCGTTTCTTCTCTATCAATGCTTGTTACTACTCTTCAGACATCGCGAGATAGTTGATTGCCACAGACAGAGCAGTTCACATACGATTGTCCTGTTTACATGATTCGCCTTACGTTACGCAAACGTGTGATAACAACGCGAGTGCATTGCCGGAGAGCCGGAAACATCCGAAATATGAGGTGCTTTACTGAGTTGATCAGCCTTATTATGGAGATGGTGCTCTCCTTACAAAAATGGCAATGTCCTGTAAGTGTACTGCATGGTTCTGCAAGAGAGAATGAGGACGCAACCTGTGTGCCTCCCGACTGTCGCGATTTAGCCATCGCTTTTATGTCGCCTAAAAGTGTCAAAGTTAATGGTTTATTATCATTTATACTATAGTTTATAGCATTTCACAGACAATAGTCGAACAGATAGTGTATATTTCTTGGTGGCTGAAAAAAAAAGATTAACAGATGAGCCTTCACCCCATGAAACTAGAAAACATATTTAACATTTTAAAAGTTTTATGTTTTCAGCATCTTTTTAGGTAATGGATGTTTTTAGCATCTTTCTAGGTAACGGAGCCTACATTGATTTCTGAACAGACTCAACATGGCAGTAACTTCTGATCACAAGGCAATTTACAAGACATTCGAAGCACTGTGGGCTACATAAAGAAGCTCTTCGCACCCAAAATTCTACATCTTATGCGCAATATAGAAAGTGTATCACAGTAACTTAATGGGCTTCATAAGCTGATAACAAATGCATGCAGCCTTATACCTCTCTGTCCTTCCTACTTTCTTCCTCCTCCTGCTCCATGCAACTTATAGAATATAAAAGAAGGAACAATCACAACTCCACAACTAAGTAAGAATACACGCCACAATCAATAAATACTAAAAAAATTTGGATTTTATTAAACAACATCAGCACATACTACTCTGAGCTGCTTAAAATGCGTGCATGATAAAATAATTATATTGTCACGACGTCAAAACAGAGGTCTTGCCGTAGAGACTGCGACACCAGAAGCAGGTCGATCTTTTTTAATTAGAACGCGCAAGCGAGTTCTTCTTCGTTCATTTCGTAGTCCTTCGTGGCACATGCACAACTGTCATCGTCTTTCTTGGGCAAGCTCGTGACATTTGCCTCCCTCCGAAAGAAGCATCGTCCCGATGCGCAACTTAGGTGCTCTACCAGGCGTATGAAGTGGTCGTACGAAAACGGTAACCGGGAGCTAATTAACTCGATAAATACGGTTTCATACGCACGACGTGCACGACTTCGGGCAAACGCTTTGGCGCTTAGAACTACAATTAGTGTCGGGAACGACTTCGTAGTTCACGTCGCTCAAGCGTCGCGTGACGCTGTATGGACCAAAGTACCGTCTTAGCAGTTTCTCAGACAGTCCACGTCGACGTATCGGAATCCAGACCCACACTTTGTCGCCTGGTGAGTAGCTAACAAACTTGTGTCGGGTGTCGTGGCGTTGTGCGTCTTGATGCTGCTGATGACAGATGCGCACGCACGCGAGCTGTCTGGCTTCTTCGGCACGCTGAGTGAATTCTTCGGCGTCTACATGGATGTCGTCACACTCATGCGGCAACATGGCGTCCGATGTTGTCGTGACTTCGCGACCATAGATCAGACTGAACGGTGTCATTCCAGTGGTTTCTTGTCGAGCGGTGTTATAAGCAAAGGTCACGTACGGCAATATCTGATCCCAGTTTTTATGTTCCGTGTCAACGTACATACTGATCATGTCTGTGAGGGTCCTATTGAGGCGCTCCGTCAGTCCGTTTGTCTGCGGATGGTATGCAGTTGTTCTGCGGTGAGCTGTACCACTGAGTCTGAGAACTGACTCCAAAAGCTCGGCGGTGAAGGCAGGTCCTCTGTCAGTGATCACTGTTGTCGGAGCACCATGCCGAAGGACGATATTTTCGATGAAAAACTGAGCGGCTTCTGCTGCTGTGCCACGCCGCATAGCTTTAGTCTCCGCATAACGGACAGGTAATCAGCGACCACAATAATCCATCTGTTCCCTGTTGTGGAAGTTGGAAAGGGACCCAGAAAATTCATTCCAATCTGGGTGAACGGCTTTTCTGGTGCTTCGACTGGATGTAAAAGACCGGCTGGCTTGCTGGGAGGCGCTTTGCGTCTTTGGCAGTCGGTGCACGTTCGCACGTGATGGTTAACAGCAGCAGGTAACTTTGGCCAGTAGTACTTGCATTGTAGTCAGCCCAATGTTCGAGTGTAGCCTAGATGACCAGAACTTGCTTCATCGTGGCACGCTTCCATAATTTCTTTTCGAAGAGAGGCAGGCACGACGAGCAAGTGCGGGTTACCGGTTGGTGAGAAGTTCTTCTTATAGAGAACATCGTTTCGCAAGCAAAAAGATGGCAGTCCTCTAGCAAATAACCGCGGCACGTCTTTACGTCGTCTTTCTAAATATTCAATGAGTGGTAACAGCTCAGGGTCACTGCGCTGCTCTCGTGCAATAGTGGTCGTGTTGACAACTCCCAAGAATGCCGCGTCGATGTTTTTGTCATCAGGAGCGTCAGTTTCCACTGGCGACTGTGAGAGACAGTCGGCGTCGGTGTGCCTCTTCCCAGATTTGTAGACGATGGTCATGTCAAACTTTTGAAGTCTTAGGCCCTAGCGCGCCAAACGACCAGATGGATCTTTAAGGTTGGTGAGCCAGCACAAAGAGTGATGGTCGCTATCAACCTTGAAGGAGCGGCCGTACAAATACGGAAGAAATTTGATGACTGCCCACACCACGGCGAGACACTCCTTCTCGGTGGTCGAGTAGTTCTCCTCCGTGCGAGAGAGAGTTCTGCTGGCGTAGGCGATTACTCTTTCACAGCCGTCTTGCCACTGCACCAGAACGGCACCTAGACCTACATTGGCGTCAGTGTGAAGTACTGTAGGGGCGTCCTGGTCGAAGTGCGCAAGGACTGGAGGTGTTTGCAAGCGTTGTCGCAGTTCATTGAATGCCATTTGCTCCTGTTCACCCCAAAAGAAGGGGGCGTCCTCACGTGTGAGTCGTGTCAATGGCGCCGCAATAGACGATAAGTCCTCGATAAATCGCCGGTAATAGGCGCACAACCTTAAGAAGCGTCTCACAGCCTTTTTGTCACGGGGTGCAGGAAATTGCGCTACGGCGTCTATTTTGGCCGGGTCAGGTCGAACACCCTCGTGACTGACGACGTGGCCTAGGAAGCTGAGTTCGTTGAAACCAAAATGACATTTTTCTGTTTTTAAAGTCAGGCCGGCCGAGCGTATGGCTTGAAGTACGGTGGATAGACGGCTGAGATGTTCCTCGAATGATGCTGAGAATACAACAACATCGTCCAGATAGACCAAGCATGTTTGCCACTTCACACCTGATAGTACGGTGTCCATGAGACGCTGAAAAGTGGCTGGCGCCGAGCACAACCCAAAAGGAAGCACCTTAAATTCGTATCGGCCGTCGGGCGTCCCGAAGGCCGTTTTTTCACGATCTGTTTCGTCGACTTCTATCTGCCAGTAGCCGCTTCGGAGGTCCATTGAAGAGAAATAGCGCGCATGACGCAGCCGATCGAATGAATCGTCTATGCGAGGCAGTGGATAGACGCCTTTCTTCGTGACTTGGTTCAACTTGCGATAATCAATACAGAAACGCAAGCTGCCGTCTTTTTTCTTGACCAAAACGACGGGGGACGCCCAAGGACTTTTAGAAGGTTGTATGACGTCATCCACGAGCATCTTCTGTACTTGCTTCTGAATCTCCTCGCGTTCTTTCGGAGCCACACGGTAGGGGTTCTGCCGAATCGGTCGCGTGTTGTCTTCGGTAATGATGCGGTGCTTGGTCAATGGTGTCCGCTGGACCTTTGACGTATGCGAAAAGCAGTCTTCGAATTGGTGTATAATTCCAAGCAGACCCTTCCTATCAGAGGGCGGTAGCGTGGAGCAGATGTCCACCGACAAAGTTGTCGAGGCAGGGACTGTCGCGTCATCTGATTGCAAAGCACAGCAATCCCCGGCTTCGTCTATATCGTCGAAGTAGGCAATTGCGGTACCCTTCTGGATTTGATGGCACTCGTTGCTGAAGTTTGTAAGGAGCACTTCTGCCTGTCCACCAGTAAGCGTTAGGATACCTCTCGCGATGGAAATGCCTTGCGTGAGCAAAAGAGCGACTATGTGTTCCACTATCACATCCTTATAGGAAGGCTACCCCCTGGACACAGGCACAAGGCAGCAGGATCTCGGTGGGAGCGTCACATCGTCGGCTATTCGCAAACTGCCACGTAGTTCGTCGCTGCTGTCGTCGACATACGGATGTGCGCAAAACGTTACCATACGTTGAGGGATGTTGATAACAGCGCCATGATCTCGAAGAAAATCCACGCCCAAAATTAGTTCTATACAGCAGTCTGGCAACAGGACGAAAGTGGCCACGAAGCTATAATCCCCAATGCGAAGTCGAGCGGTGCATTTACCCGTGGGAATCATCAGTTGACCACCAGCACTCCTTACGTGTGGCCCTGTCCACGGTGTCTTGACCTTTATAAGGCAGTCGGCGAGTTCTTGTCGCATGATTGAGAAGTCGGCGCCAGTGTCGACCAGTGCTGTAACGTAATGTCCGTCAATGAAAACGCCAAGATCAGCACGTACAACTTCACTGACATTAGTATTCGTCGTCGTATTCGTCGTCGTATTCATCATTGTATTCGTCATTGTATTCGTCGTGGTTGTCGTCATATCTTCTTGCGATGATAGGGGAAACTTTTCGGTGTCTCGACGATTGGCAACCTTGCCCCCGGAGGTCGCAGCAGTTAGTTTCCCCGGCGCGGGCTAGGCGAACGGCCTCTGGTGACGTCCGGGTAGCTCTGAGGGAAGTCACGGTGACGCGCAGGAGATAGAGATCGCCAGCGACGCGGTGTAGTTGCTTGGCCAGTCGACAGTTGATCGGCATCGTGAGCACGACGGTCTTCAGGGCGGAAAGAAGCGGGACGAGAAAAGTTCCCGAAGCCGGAATCGCTATGACGGCAATAGCGAGCAATGTGACCTGGTTCTCCGCAGTGGAAGCAAATAGGTCGACGGTCGGCCATGCGCCACAAGTCAGTTCGGCGAACTGGTGGTCATCTCATGGCATCCCGTCGCCACCAAGGTACGGCCGCGGGTCGTGGCTGGAAGGGTGTCGCCACAAATGACGGTGGAGGACGACGGACCACATCAGCGTAGCTCGCTGGATGTGGCTCAGGACTTGGCGCCGGTGGTGTAACGGCTTGCCTCAACTCCTGGCGGACGATTTCGGCAAGAGATGCGATGGGCGGTTGAGTAGGAGGGACGCAGAGGGTCCGAAGTTCCTCACGCAGTATTTCCCTAATCATTTGTCGCAGGGAACTTTCACACACGGCAGTGTTCTGAGCCGCAGCACTTACTGCCGTGTGGTTCGGCAGGTGGTCAAAGTGTCGGTATCGTTGTCGCAGTGCGCGCTCGATGACAGTCGCCTCTCTTATGAATTCATCTACTGTTGTAGGTGGATTTCGTACGAGGCCCGCAAACACTGGTTCTTTGACACCCTGCATTAGGTGACGCACCTTCTTCGCCTCGGGCATGTCAGGGTCAGCTCGTCGAAACAGACGGATCATACCCTCTGCGTACATGGCAGCTGTTTCGTTGGGTTTTTGTGCGCGAGCCTCAATCAGTTGCTGTGTGCGATCCCGTCGGTCTGTGTTCAAAAATGTGGTGAGGAGCTTTCGACGGAAATTTTCCCAAGATTGAAAAGTAGTCTCGTGGTTCTCGTACCACGTGCGAGCGCTATCTTCCAGGGCGAAATATGCACGGCCAAGTTTGTGCTGTTCGTTCCAGTGGTTAGATACAGCGATTCGTTCGAACTGTTCGAGCCAGTCCTCGACATCCTCATACTCTTCCCCATGGAAAACTTCAGGAACGCGAGGACGTTCAAGAGTCACCTGGGAGGGAAGAGTGGTCTGCGATGAAAGGGTAGCTGTGGATGTGGTAGGAGCTGCCATGCTGGTTAGAGGCGGAACAGGTACGCACTCCGGACTTATGCCTAGTAGGCGCCGACTGAATCGGTGCACCGGAGTCGTGACGAGGGGCTGGGTCTCTGGACTAGGTGAACGGGTCCGAGCAAGACTGTCCTGCATCCGGTTGTAGGCTCCAGCACATCCATAAGTGTCTCGACGTCAAAACAGAAGTCTTGCCGTAGAGACTGCGACACCAGAAGCAGGTCGATCTTTTTTAATTAGAACGCGCAAGCGAGTTCTTCTTCTTCGTTCATTTCGTAGTCCTTCGTGGCACATGCACAACTGTCATCGTCTTTCTTGGGCAAGCACGTGACAATATATTGCCGTATATTAGGAATGTTAGAAAAACAACATCAGTGCACTAGCAAGTATGCCTGGTTGGCACCAAACTGCATACTTAGCATGCATCATTAAAAGCAAGACCACATCCCACAACCAGTATACACTTCATGTACCCTTTGACTGCTGAACTAAAGGCCGCGGAATCAAACCCCGGTTGTGGTGACCGAAATTATGATCAAGAAAGAAATAATAGAGACGTGTCTGCCTAGACGTGGGTGTATCTTAAAAAACTCCAGGGGGTCATCGTTTCTGAAGCCCTCCACTACGGCATCCCTGGTAGTCGTGTTGTTGTTTTAACACGTTTACCTCAGCAAATATTATGCTCATTACACTTCCCAAAAAAATGAAGCAAGCAGATATCACTATGTGGTTGTCACCATTCTCCTCCCCCCCCAATGCATGGACTCAAATTACAATATTGTAGAATGCCTTCTATCAATTATCGTTAACCATGTTAAACACGAACATGCAACACTGTTAAATATCACACCTTGTTAGATGTTGGCAAAGTTAGGTGTGATGAAGTATGACAGTAGGAAATCGCTTGATTGCACTTATGAATTGAAATAGAACTTTCTGAAGACAATGAATGAATTAACTAAGGTGACAAAAACGTATTAAAATAAAATCTTCAATGAATGTTACAGTGAAAGTACAATCATTATTATTATTATTACGCTAATGTTTTATCTCAACACGAAAAGTTTGTTGAATGGCTAATTGCATATAAGGCATCCGTTAAAACATGACAGGTGAGTCGGAAGGGCAACTCATTTAGGAGATTTAAAAAATCAAAATATGCAATAAAAAAGCTTAATAAGTAGCACTGACACATTCAGAGATGTAAAGTTGTGCTTTGTCATTGAATGAAAGTTCAGCCCAGAGAACAAAAAAAAAAACAACCTTTGCACAAAAGTTTTGTACAGGGAGTCACACAGTGAGAAAATATTGCTGTTAGCGGCCAAATCCACTATGATTATTCAACTTACAGTAACCTAAAGAAGTGAGCATGTCTGAATTGAACCGTTAGAAGCAGTCGGGTTTCTACACCATATTATAAAAACTTTTTGAGAATGTTTATGCTCCTAGATATTCCGTTCTAAAGTTTAATATTGCTTTTTGTGATTACGGATACAAGGCGATGAATATCAGCAAAATAATATTCCCTGGTGGGGCGAGCAGTCAGTTCTTGCTATCACCAGCCAATAGTAAAGGGGTGACCATTATAACGTTTGCCTCTGCTGTCTACCCATTGTAAGATTAAAGCATCCCATCAGGAAGTCTGTTCTAGTGCTCACTGTCTTGTATATATAATGATGCAACCCGCAACTAAACTTTTCAGCGGGATATCTGAGCACAGCATGCTAGGATTCTTACAAAAAAAGTTGTGTAGAAATTGGGCTGGCTCAGATATTCAATGCAAACATGACCGCCTGCTGTGGTCACTAATAAGTTCATTAGTGAATCTTAGTCAACCGCACCACTGACAGTGATAATAATTGTCTCACATTGCGTCCCTTCGGAAAAACAGCTATCAGCAAAGGTGACTACATAACGTACAGCAGTGAACTTTATAAGGAAAACAAAAGGCTTAATTGTGAACGCTCTGAACACGCGTGCTCCTTGAACACAGACACCGGGTGGCTCTCTGCTGTTTCCTTTCCCCAGAAAACAGAAGCCGTGCGCAGCATCTGTACACCAGCAGCTAGTTTTTCCGTGAGGCAGCGTTGATGACAGGCTTGTCCAGACGCCTTCCACCAACCTCGCACGACGATCATGTATAGGCTGCAATGGAAAAGAAAAAAAAACAACAATTCAGTGACGTGTGTCCGTTAACAAAGCTTAATTTGGCAGTCTTTTTAGAATGATAAGGAACAATGTGTCTTGAAAAGCACGATGTACAAAAACCCCACAATTTACAAGAAACACTTGCTCAATGTGCAAGAAAAACTTGTGCCAAACGTGCAAGAAAAGAAGTCGTGCAGTACCAACTTTAGACAATTTTAGCTTAGCGTTTATGACCCAGTTTAGTGGGCCGTTTACAAAAAAACTGGTAGAAAGAGCTGCAGCGTGCGTGTAGCGCAGCGTTTAAACAAATCTCTCGCTCCATTGCAAAGCCAATTGAGTGAAGCGCAAAGGTACATCCGCTTGTCTCTGCATTTGTTTTGATGACAAAGACATTAAATTTAGGTATTATGTGCTTTTAAAAACGCCGTGGTGTGAGCTTGCTTTGTGTTAGGTCTAGAACCATATACTAGAGCTGCTAATACAAAGGTGTGAAATCACCAAACTTTTTAGTGGGCATGCCGTTGTGCGGTAGTGTTATGCTCAATGTTTTAAGACTGCTCCTATAGGCACCACATATATATGCTCCTAACTGCAGGAAGAAGGAGGCTCATAGCGAGCACCACCACTCAATATCCATCTAGTTAATCCTGTTGTCTTAAAACACGGCATTTTTTTCGGTGCTGAACGTGAGTGCCACTCAGCTACACGTAGCTCCAAATGTCGTTTTAAAATCCTTTAGGTGCAGCAGCATATGCAGCTTTATGCTCTTTTTCTTACACACTTATAGATATGCACCCATAGGCTGCTCAATCATGGATAGCACAGTTGGTGGGCGCGTTTAGTTACGCACTCTAAGACGGCGATGCTCTTGGAGGTTGATGGTGGCTAGAAAAAGCGCACGAACACGGGCGTATGGCTATGTGTAAAGACGCACACACACACGTGTGTGGGAGTTCGTACGTGCATGTGTACGTGCATGTGGGCGTTAAAGAAGTCGAGCCCAGAGAAAAGCATCAATCAACCGACATGAGCAAAATTATGAGCTAGATCACAAAAACAGTGCGGCGCGTTGCATGCTCTAATAATGGTGGAAGCAGACTAGTTGAGCTATTTAGTCTAATACCACATTGGCGCCACAAGACGAGGTACACCAATGCTGCCCAATAAAAACACGGGTCTCCTTTGGTTAGGGTTTTTGAGGAGTTTTGTTTTGGAGTTTCGAGCTCTGTAGTGAGGATGGTTGCCGCTTTGGCACAACAACACTGGACGCCCTAGGGTTGCTTAATGAAAACACAGTTGTCGTTGTGCTGGCGTTTTCCAGCATTTATCATTGTAGAGGCAAGACAGCAGGAGGCTGCTTGTGTCTCTGGGTTACTCAAAAAAAGCCCTCAAGACAAAGATACCGTGAAAGTACCCTGAAGCTTGTTGAGATGTGATATTTTTTTTTCTATTCGTAAGGAATCGCCACCCAATGACCACTTACAAAAGTGCTGCACAGGATGTCTCGATGTGCTTGAGCAAGTTTCTTCGCAAAGCCAGTAAGAAACACCAAACAAAAGCGCTATTTTACACAAGCTAAATCATTCAATAAATAACAGGTTATGGTTATTGAACTGGACACAGAAAACAGAAGTTAGTTCTGAAAACAAACAGGCATAAAAGTAAAGTAATGTGAAACAGTCTCGGCAGGGAAGATAGCGCTCAGCTATAGGCGGAGAGACGTTGTAAGTTGTGAAGGAATATGCCTACTTAGAAGAGGTGGGTTCCGCCGAGCTAAACCAGGATAAGGAACAAACTAGAAGAATAAGAATAGGGCGAAGCAAAATTGGCTTGCATTCTGAAATCACGAATGGTAATCTACCACTATCGCTCAAGAGTGAGGTATATACCGGCTTCATCTTGTCGATACTCACCTAGGGAGCAGAAACCTGGAGGCTCAAGAAAAAAGGTACGGCTTAAAATGAGGACTATACGCAGCAAGTGGTGGAAAAAATATAGGTATAACCATAAGATACAGGAAGAGAGAATAGTAGACCAAGCAAGGAACGTCGGTTAAAGATAAAATAGTTGAATTCAAGAATTGGTTGACTTGAATCGGGCCCATAGCTTGTAGGTAGGATAAACGCTGGTAGTTAGGAATAACTGACTTAATTCGGAGAGAATAAAAACACGTGCAGAAATAATATTATTTGGACAGGTAAGATTGAGAAGTTTACCGGTGTAACGTTGCATCAGAAAGCAGAAGATCGCGTTTATTGATGGCATGCGATAGAGGCTTTGTTCCCGCAGTGGGCATAACCAGGCTGATAGTGTTGATAATTGCGAATATAACTGAGATATAATGGCTAAACAATGGTTTATACGGTTATCTTCATAACGAGCTAGATTCGAGAGAAGAACTGACGATTATTCGCGTTTGCTCGTGTGAAAAATATTCGCGCAGTGTGAAAAAAAAGCACCTGAAGTTGATGATGATATGTGGGGTGTAACGTCCCAAAACCACCATATGATTATGAGAGACGCCGTAGTGGAGGGCTCCGGAAATTTCGACCACCTGGGGTTCTTTAACGTGCACCCAAATCTGAGCACACGGGCCTACAACATTTCCGCCTCCATCGGAAATGCAGCCGCCGCAGCCGGGATTCAAACCCGCGACCTGCGGGTCAGCAGCCAAGTACCTTAGCCACTAGACCACCACGGCGGAGCGCACCTGAAGTTTGGCAGAGTTGGTAGTGATGGCAAACCCAGCATATTGTTGCCCAACATTTTAGAAAAACAAAAATAACTATAAATTGACAATATTTTCAATTTGCGGGAAGTAATCTTTATTACATATAAAGCCGTGCTGCATAGCTCTAATATATTTGATGTGCTTGCAGGATGCACGCATACAGAAGCCGGTTTTGCAATCGAAACTTACGTAGTGACGGACAGTCTAATTCAGAATCGTATAAGAGAAAGTGGACTGACGCTCGGAGCGTTTGTTTTTGATTTAGCCACCCAGGTATGTATGCAGAAAGGTCCTGTTGCATTGCGTTTCCTTAGTAACCTTAGCGTTGTATACTGCAGGCGTGTCGTGAAGAGCATTCTATTTAACACTGCATGGCATTACTAGCACTACCAGGTAGAAGAAGGATCTGTTGCTTGTCAGAGATCAGTTGTATATGAAGATCTTATTTATTATCTTATCATTAACTAGATAAATGTCTGCTTAATATGACATCTTGTGTTTGGAGATATAGCCAAACTGACAGCATATATTTTGTGATTCTCCAAAATAGAAAATAATCACGGTTAACATAAAGAAATCAAAGCACATACAAAAAGAACATTAGAGTGATAACGTTGACTAATGAAATAAGGGGCAAGGAAGAGGTTGTATAGAGATAAAAAATTGGCATATCCCACGTCCTGTGGGAATCGACGATGTGCGAAGCATAAATGAGGAAGGTTGATATGTCACTTTAAAATGAGCACAACGTTACGAGATGGACGTAAATTATGCCATACTTCCTTGCCTTGATCATTATATTTGGACGTGTCATTTACCTTCGCCGTCTATACACGTAGCATGATACCAAAGGTGGTATATATGGAGCTAGCAAAACGTCCACGAACACGATATGAGCGTAGCATGTATTTGTTTTACATGACACGCATAGTCCAATTGTCATGCTTGGACGAGTCATTCACCTTTGCCTCATACACGTCACGTGATACCGAATTTCGTATATGTGTAGCAACTAAAGGCCGCAAGCATGCTATGATTGTAGTAAGTAGTCATGTTTTACATGACACGTGTGTCATGATTATCATATGTCTTTACCTTCGCCATTCATTCATGTCATATATTACGAAATCCGGTATATGTAAAGCTAGCAAAACGGCCACGAGGGCATCATGAGCATGGCATGTAGTCATACTCTAACATGTCATGCATCTCATGATAATCATGTTTGCATCAGTCATGTACCTTTGTCAATCATTCACGTCTCATAGTACCAAACTTGGTATATGTGAAGCTAGTGAAATGACCGCGAGCGCACCATGAGTATGGCGTGTAGTAATGACTTACATTACATGGATGTCATGATTTCTACGTTAGTGTCTGTCACATGTTCGCCATGCATTGATGTCATACTATAAAGGCTTTTCGAAATTTCATGTGAACGAAACCACCGCAAGAGGAGTAAGACCATGAATTAAAAATCATGACATTCATGACGTAGATGTCATAAATTTCGTGTTATGACCAGTCAATTATGCTCGTCACGGAGTGGTTAGATGTCATTCCAATTTTGGTATCATTACTATTATCTAAACGGCGAAGAGAGCTAGAAGCCGTAGGAGGATAGATAGATAGATAGATAGATAGATAGATAGATAGATAGATAAATAGATAGATAGATAGATAGATAGATAGATAGATAGATAGATAGATAGATAGATAGACAGACAAACAGACAGACAGACAGACAGACAAACAGACAGATAGACAGATAGATAGATAGATAGATAGATAGATAGATAGATAGATAGATAGATAGATAGATAGATAGATAGATAGATAGATAGATAGATAGATAGATAGATAGATAGATAGATAGACAGACAGACAGACAGACAGACAGACAGACAGACAGACAGACAGATAGATAGATAGATAGATAGATAGATAGATAGATAGATAGATAGATAGATAGATAGATAGATAGATACGCTCAAAGTCGCCGAAGTTCGCTAAGAAACACTTTGCATTTAAAACGGTTGATCTCGCCGTGAAAAGAATCGGTATAACACGATAGTAAAATTTGTTTTACAGAAGTAGTTGAATGTTTACTGTTCAGAGTTTTTTGGTGCACGTCTGCTGATACCACCTGTTCTATAGTATGAATATGGCGCATTCTTGAGCAGCCTCCAGGAAATCTTGTTTGGTCCTATATTTGATTGAACTCTGATGCCATTTTAAATTAGGTAGCTATTGTTTTGTAAATAGATTGTAGACAACAGATAGTAAGCTGATCGACTAGCAATTTTTCAAGCACTTGGCTTGAACTTTCTTATGGATTAAGATGAAATCGGCCCAAGATTCCGGTACTACACCAGGGAAGAGGCACTTGGTATGCAGGGTGACCAGTTTTTCCACGAAATATCTCTACTATCTTTTTAACAGGTCTGGTGCTACCCTATTCTCACCGGTGGCTTTGCCTCATTACATTGCCTGTAAGGATCTCTTGCCTGTCCCTGTTGTTCTGGGCATCAATGACAGTTAAGGACACTGACCAAGCCTATATTAGGATACAGGAAGAATAATTCAGCGTATCCAAAGCCACCATAGTGCTCCATAATGAAAGCGACAGAAACGCGAAACAAAGGATGTAAGACAGACATGATCTGTCTAATGCTATTAGCCACGTGCTCACGGGAGTTTTTCATGGCCCGGGACTCGGAAGGATTCGAGATAAGGTTTAATAGAGTATTTTTGTAACCTCCGATTCGCTGATGTCATTGCGTTGATGAGTACTTTAACGGGCAAATTTCGGTTCATGATTACCCAAGTGAGCACGGCAATTAGAAGAGCAGTTTTGAGAATAATATGTGTCAAATTATCGTAATGCGCAACAGCCTCTGGCGAGAACAGCGCATTGAGACAGGTAATGACACACTGGAGGTTGTAAAAGAATATGCCTAGTAAAGTCATGTAGCAACCACAGAGCCTAAGCAGGAGTGTGAAATAACTGGAAGAATAAGAATCGGGTTTAGTTTATACGGCAATTACCACAAATCATAAGTGGCAGTCTAGCGCAATCCCGCACGAGAAAGAACTATAACAATAGCATCTCACCAATACTTACCTGTGGAGCAGAAACCTGGAGGCTTACATAAAGGGTTCCACTGAAGCTGTAGGCAACGCAGCAAGCGACGAAAATGAAAATGATAGGCAATACGCTAAGTGACAGGAAAAGAGCAGCGTAGAAACAAAGCAGCGGAAACAAAGAAGATTAAGGACATCATAGTTGCAATCAAGAAGAAAAACTGCTAGGCTAGGGCTGAACGCGCAGCACTGTCACAGCGAAAGCTAGAACAGTGGCCTTTAAGAACCTTTTTTAACTTGTTCTTGTTTTTGTTGACCATCTCTTGTGACTAATATTCACTTAGGTGGATTGGCCAATAATTGAGTAATAAGTGGTCTTATAAAATATGATATAAGTGTAGAGTAAATGAAGGTGTGAAATAGAAACATTACACACTTTGGAACAAAATTTTGATGCTCACTCAACTGTACCTACTATAATGTTTTTGTATTGGTAATAGATAATAACCTAGATCAAATCCTAACGTTAAAAAGCTAGCTCTTTTTGAGTAGCCGCTGCAAGCACACTTGCAGGGTACCCACTACGCCATTAATTATTGTGCAATAGGCAGACACTCACTATGTCTTCATTCATCATTATTTGGAAAAGTGTAGTGTCCACTAAACACTTGCAAATGTATTATGCAAGTTTGATTTTTTTGCGCAGTGGCTAACCACGATGAAGAAGTACACCTTAAATATATATGTGCGACAGTTAGTTGGTGATGAGGAACAAGACTTCAACTTCCCACAGTATATAATAAATTGGATGTGCGAATTTTTAAAAGATAGCAAATTTTATTGCTCCCAACAAGGTGTTTTATTTATTTAATTGCTCCCAACAAGTATAGCCAAACGAGAGGTGTTGCTCAAGGCTCTGTTCACTCGCCAGTTTTATTTATCATTTTGCTAAGTTCAATACCAGTGAGTGATTAGGTACAAGTATACGTATATGCAGATGACATTGCGTTTTTCGCATTTGACTTCGATATTCCTTTACTAAATTCAACTTTACAGTTTTATTTGGCAATATGGGAAAGCTGGTTTCAAGATATTTTTATGAAACTGAACGTAACTGAAAGTGCTGAAAAACTTTTCTATAAGACGTGCCAGTTAATATTTCTCTTTAGTACCACCAAGAAATAATTCTCCAAGTTGACAGTATTAAATATCTTGGTGTATTGTACGATCAAAACTGACCTGGCGCGATCACATTGAACATATTAAAATTGATTTGATATGTGGGGTTTAACGTCCCAAAACCACCATATGATTATGAGAGACGCCGTAGTGGAGGGCTCCGGAAATTTCGACCACCTGAGGTTCTTTAACTTGCACTCAAATCTGAGCACACGGGCCTATAACATTTCCGCCTCCATCGGAATTGCAGCCGCCGCAGCCAGGATTCGAACCCGCGACTTGCGGGTCAGCAGCCGAGTACCTTAGCCACTAGACCACCGAGGCGGGGCGAACATATTAAAATTAAGGCTACACGCGCTGTTGTGGTGATAGCTAGACTTGGCCGGCTCCATTCCGGTCCTCGCAGAGATACGCTGAGTATGATTTAGCGCATGTATGTTCATCTGGTTCTGAAATTCGGATGTGTACTATTCTCTGGTGAACCAGCATACAAAATAAACCTACTAATTATCTTAGAGCGGGAAGCTCTGCGAAGTTGTTTGGTGCGCCACAATTCGAAGCCAACCATGTTTTGTATCAAGAAGATCAGATACCCACTCTTGCTTGCAGATTCCGGATTTGAAACCTATATAAATTTTTCCGAATCCATTTTAAGAAGGCTCATTTAATCGTTTCACCATTTATCCATGTGTGATCGTCGCCATGCATGTATGTCAACGCCATGTTCGATGCCTGAAAGCTCTCTTTTCTTGTGTGGTCAGTGCAGCTGTCTGTCTTCTTTTCTTGTCTCTCGTTTTCGGCGCTGTTTTTATGTGATTCATTGGCTGCTTTACGGAGTCACCGATAAAGTTGTGCGGACGGCATTTGCGGCTTTCGGCAATGTAGTCGAAGTGAAATTGAGAATATTGGAGAGTACAGCGTCAGCCACAAAAGCTCGATGAACAGAACAGTGTTGCTAAAGGTAAAGAGTGGAATTACGGTTGAGGACCTGCCGCACCAAGTAGGCGTTGCAGGAAAATAAGCCCTAGTGATGGCATCGGGCAAGCTATGTAATGCTGGTGGTGCAAAGGGACCGGTCATGTACAACGGAACTGCAGGGTGCCATGCAACGGTGTTCGAACTGTCGGCAATGTAGACATTGAGACGCCCAGTGCATCTGGTCATATGCAGCTGTTACGTGCGCTGCCACGAATGATGAGATCGTACGGGAGACCGTGGACGTCGCCAAGGCGGAAGACATGGCTATGGGGCCGGAGGTGCAGCTAGTTCTTTGGATGAACGGGTGTCGTTTTTGTCTGAAGAGTAAAATTCAGCGTCTGAATTCGAAAAGAAAAAATGGCTGCGGAGGGTATAAATCAAGAGAACACCACTGAAGATACACAAAGCCAACCAGGGGACATGTCGACCCAAGCGGTGGCAAGACGTGACATGACAGCGCAAGAAATGAGCCACGCGATCAACATGAGCTTGGCGGTAAAGCGTCTGCTGAAACATTCTGTGGGCACTGCTCGCGTGAGCAAAGTTGAGGAACCACCAGTGAAGGCGTCACCGGTGCAGTGCTCTAGCTTGAGAGCAAGGCCCAATCACTTGTGGACCGACCGGTTGACGTTCCAAGAGACCAGCAGCAAACTGATGCCGGACACCGGATGGCCCCGGAGACGTCTAGCAGTGAGCCAGGCGTACACGGTAAGCACCATGCCCCGGGCCTAGCCAACTTTTTTAGTGAGTAGCAATCGATTGATTGATTGATTGGTATATAAGATTTAACGTCTCAAAACTACGATACTATTATGAGAGACGTCATAGTTGAGGGCTCCGGAAATTTCAACCACCTAGGGTTCTTCAACGTGCACCCAAATCTGAGCACGGGGGCCTGCAAAATTTCCGCCTTCATCGAAAATCCAGCCGCCGCAGCCGGAATTCGGTCCCGCGACCTCCGAGTCAGCAGCCGAGTACCATAGCCACTTGACCTCTGTGGCAGTGCTAGTGGGTAGCGATGGCTATTCAATTGGCACTGAGCTTTGCAACCTTAAATGTTCGAGGTTTGGCTTCCAAGAAAAAGCAGACACAAGTGCATCGCTTGTTAATTGACCAAAATATCGACGCGTTAGCCGCGCAGCAGACACCAGTGGAAGATGAGGAGGAGCCACGGAGCATGTTGCTGCATTTTACGTCTCGCTGTTATGCTGCTTTAGGCACGCGAATGGAACTTCACCTGGTTGCGTGCTATTTTGTCAAAAGGGTTCCACGATTTATTGTTTAAAGCTACTTAATTTTCTTGTGCCTCTGGCAGAATAGTCAATCGTGATTTTAGTACGAGTGTAATTGAACGAAGCATCATTTGTATCTATGAGTCGAACGTGGATGCGAACCGAGAAACTTTCTTTTCTTTAATTAAGCAACATTTACGTGCACCAAAACAGCTTGTATTATCGTGAAATTTCATTTGTGTATGGACCACGAAGAATAGAATTAATAACCACCGTGTGTAAGATAGAAGGGTCGAAGTCATCTATGACTTGCTGAGTGGATCCAACAGATAATGTAGCGGAGTGCCTTGAGGCAGGGCGTGAAGCTCGTTTTATGCATTTTCTGGGAACCAGTCGCGCACGTTTTGATAGTATATACATAGCAGCAAAGGAAAAAGCTAAAAGCAATAGTTACATAGTCCTACCTGTTTTTTTCTCTGACCATTGTCATGAACTATGTAATGAAAGACCTAAACAAAAAGAAAAAAAAACGCCACGCCTGCGCGTAAGGTGCAGCACAGTCACAGCGAAAGCTAGAAGAGCGGCCTTTCAGAGCCTTTCCTAAACACACATTGGGTAACTACTGCAAACACACTTGCTTGATACCCACTACAACATTATTAAAAATTTTCGCTGGAAGGGCGGCACTTGCTATGCTATTTTTTATCATTTTCCTGCGAAGCGTGTTATTCGGTTCACAATTACGAAAAGCTATGTGCCAATTGTTATGCAGTGGCTGACAAAGATAAGGAATTCGCCTGAAGTGAGTATACGCCACCATTAATAGGTGAAAAAGAACAAGCTGTTGTAATGGGTTGGAGCATTGGACGACCCAGTCATTACGCTATTCGCACTGCGCGATGACAGGTTCTTCTTTCGCTGTTTTAAAACGCTTTATACGTCCTATTATCGCGATTGCTTTCCCGACAGCAAGCCTTCCTAAGACAAGTTTGCCAACAAGTCCCAAACACCAGCGTATCTCAGTGGCAGAATACTGGGCTGGCACCAAACAGAGCCGGGTTCGAGACACACTGTATCATGTGCGATGTGGTTACGGACACCGGCGGTGGCGGTGGCGAACAACTGCGGTGGCGCGTGACCCTAGTTGAAATCTCATAACAGATTTCACTGTAAAACAAATTTATTGGAGATTTATGGACGAGTAATGCTGAAATACTTCGAGATGACAATTTTAATAAATTAGTGATTAATGAAGAACGCTAAAGTGATCGGTGCCTGTAATATTACAGCGAAAGCTGTCATGAGATTACAACTCGGGTCACGCACTGTTGTCCACCTCCGCCACCGCGGGTGTCCGTAACCACATCGCGCAAAATTAGGAAAAAAAAATTGGCTCTGTATCTGCATGTTACACTGCAAATGTCGTCAAAAGACGATAATGTTGCGTATGAAGAGAGTGAACAAAACGTTTATATTATGTTCTGCGCAACAAAATCTGTGAATGGTATTTTGGAGGCGCTGCGTTAGAGTGCCTCGAGCGTGCAGCGGAGGCACACGAGCGCATCAAGTAACGTCACATGAGATATGAGCGCTATTTGGTAGTTATCTTGGAAAATGAAGCGCGCGGCGTGCGCGCCCGTCTCGGAGGTGATAAAGTGTAGAACCCAAGGCGACGGGTAGGTGCCACCACCGTGTCGTCTTAGCAAAGCGTTGGAAACACTTGCCTTTTCGTGCAAGTGTTCCATGGTCAGCGCAGCGTGATAAACGCTATGGTCCTTAGTATTACTTCTGTATGCCTTTTCTAGTAAAGCACACACATACAGATTATTGACTTGTGGTAATGGTGCCTCAGATATGAGCAATGCTTGATTTTTAATTCACAATCGCACAAGTATTAAGGGTAAATCTTGTGCAATATTGGTGGGCACTGCGAATGGGGTCGGCCGTTTGGGGTATCCTTTGGTGCCATTTAGAGTACTGTTAAGGGCGGCCAAACAGACAAATGTACAGACAGACACACAATAATATTTTTGCGTCGAAGGTCTCGAAAAAAGATTATAATCTTTGAAAAACCTAGCACCAAAGACACAGTGGGCTTGAAACCCGGGTCTGCTGTGCCAGCTCAGTATTCTTCCACTGAGCTGCACATGTGTTTTCGACGTGTTGGCAAACTTAGCACCAAAGATACACTGGGGCTTGCACCCGGGCCCGCTGAGTGCCTGCCCAGTATTCTACCACTGAGCTATGCTGGTGCTTGTGACTTTTTGGCAAACTTGCCTTGGGCAGGCTTGTTGTCAGGAAAGCAATCACGTTTATACGACTTGTAAAGCGTTTAAAACAGCGAAAGAACAACCAGTCGTTGCACAATGCGAATTGCGTAACAAGTGGGCCGTCCGATTCTCCAACACATTTCTAAATACTGTTCTTGTTTCTGTATTAACTGTGGCGATACCCATTTCAGCCACAATTCCTCATCGTCGTTAGCCACTGCACGAACAATTGGCACGAAATTCCTTGCAAGTGTTTAGCGGATACCCCGCTTCTCAGAAGATTGATGAAAAATAGTAAAATGCCGCCCTACTACCCAAATGTGCTGCACATTCCGCGCAAGCCTGGCGTTTTTTTTTTTTGCAAGGAACGGTAACTTTTCAAGAAAAGTGTTAAAATGACAGCCATTGAAGATCTAGTGCTTCAAAACGTTAAGAAAAAAAAATGAACTCAGAACAACGCTTAAAAAATTGATAGCGCTAGAATTTGAGGAGCTCGCTGCATGTAAGAACGATATTCGAAGGAAGAAAAGTCAAATTGAGCAATGTGAGAGGAACTCTACAGAGGAGCCTTTCTTTGAGCGAGAGCAGAGGCGTGGGCTATGCATGGGGGAGTTTCCTACCAAGCGTGCGCTTGGAATCAAGAATCGCAAGTGCATTGTAATCACATCAACGTAATAGAGGAAAATGACACTCTGCTAAGTACTAACAGCACTATCGCAGAAGCCTTCTTTTGGTACTACAAGGGACGTTACAAAGTTCTAGGACACTCTCCTGAGGAGGATGCCGCAAATATCCCTGGAAGCGAAAGAGGCGTTAGAGAGGCCTATAACTGTTTCTAAAATTGAAAATCCAATAGATAATCTCGGCACTGGGAAGTCACCTAGGCCTGGTGGTATCGGGGCGATGTGGTATAAAGCTTTTAACACAAAGTATCACCAGTGTTACAAGCTGTCTTCAAGAAAGCCTACACAATCAAAGCATTACCACCTTCATTTGCCGACACGCACACTGTTCTGAAAACCAAAGACAGATGAAAAATAAAACAAATGAAATTAGTTTTGTTATATAAGCCCATTTCACTAACCATGCACTGACTACTAAATACTGATAGAAGTATTGGGAGGTAAATTGCAGCCTATAATCACAGACATGGTTGGGGAACGCCAAACGTGTGGCATCAAGGGGTGCTCTATAATAATGAACACACACACACAATGCGCTGTGTCCTCGAGAGTTGCGATGCTTTTCCTTCTCATGGTACGATCTTTCAGCTTCATTCAAAGAAGGCTTGTGACTGCGCACCGCATCACGTGCTATTCTCTATACTCGAACTTCTCAATGTTGGATTGGTGATTACAGAGGGCATAGTGTTGGCTAATGAGAACTGCACTACGCCACTAATCTTTAACAAGATCCCGGGGTCTCCCATCAGGCTCGAACGTTCTGTACGCCAGGGCTGTCCGGCAAGTCCTCTCTTGTTTGAATTGTACATAAAGAGCTTGTGCTTGGCCATAATAGAAAATGAGATCATCTGCTGTTTTAGACTGATTGAAACCAAGGTAAAAGTTTTCGCGCATGATGATGTAGCAGTGCGTTGTACCACCAAAGAAAGTGTACAACAGACAATGAGGGTGGCGATTTGGGCTTGTTGGTATGGTAGCATGGTAATATATGGTAGCGCAGACAAAGGATACGGAAAAGAAAAGGTATATTCAAGACAACACAGCGCTGTGTTGACAATACAGACAATAGCGCTGTGTTGTCTTGAATGTGCCTTCTCTTGTCCATGTCTTTTGTCTGCACTACCATATATATTCATGGTGCAAGAGGCAGTTGCCGTTAGAAAAATTACAGAAAAGCGGGTGAATAAAGAAATCGCCTGGGGCTGCGGTGTAAAATATGTGGCCAATCGAACAGCCAACAAAGACTTAACAACTCAAACCGGCGTGTACTAGCGTGCGCCTGAGTCCAGAACAAAAAATAAATAAAACTCTCGTCGTCTTCTTCGAACGAGCTCAAACGATCGCTCGCCTGAAGTTTATTTCTTCTTCTTTTGCGATGAGCGCGGGAAATTCAACATTCCCGGCCACGCAGTGCTGTCACGCCTGTAGTACTAGTTAGAACAGTCTTTGCATTGTCATCGTAGTCACAAGGCCGTCTTGTAGTTTTATCTTGCTGGAGCGAACGTGACCACCGTCTCCTTCGTAGACTTCGATCACCCTTGCAAGTTGCCACGTTTTACATGGAATGATTCTAGCGTGTACAACTACATCTCCTTCCTTAACGTTTTTTCGCACACCTTTTGTCGCAGAAATGCGCTGATCTCAGTTCGAGCAAGTACTCGTTCGTACATTGCTTTCAATTGTTTTCTGTCAGGCGCATTCTGTATTGAAGTCTCCGGGTGGCCTGAATGCGCGTCGAGATCTCCGTTTCCTCGATGCCACCTTGTGGCATTGCCATAAATATTTGGCCAATAACAAGATACGCCGGCGTCAAAGTGCATGGTTGGCTGTCTTCAGATTCAATAATTGTGAGATGTCTTGAATTAATGACGGCTTCAACTTCTGCGATCACTGTCATAAGTTCTTCAGAATCAACGACGCTGTTCGGAGAATCTTGCGAAGCGGTGTCTTCACAGTTCTTACAAGCCGCTCCCAACATTCACCCCACCAAGGAGCGTTGGGCGTAATAAACTTCCATTTTAAGCCGTTACTGGTCATGTGTCTGGTGACACCATCTTGTAACGGCATGCTGCAAAGCTTTCGCAAATCCCATGATGATTTCCTAAAGGCTTTCGCCTAATTTGAATAAATAACCTGGGGAAGTCTCCTTCTGACCCAAAAAAAGACGTGAGGTTATCAAGAATGCCTCAGGTGTAATGCTGGACACAAGGTTTAGGTAGACTGCTCTTGAAGTTGCACACGTGAATAGAGTGATGTAGATGTTCGTCTTTCCTAACGGTGTTTTCACGAGGAGAGGTCCTACGGAATTTTCTCTAACCACTTCAAATGCGTGCGTTGGTGTCACGCGATAATTTCTGAGATGAGCTATAGGAGCGTGTCTTGGGCAACGGTATATCGTTTGTGCAAGTAACATTCTCTCGTCACTTTCTAGACCAAGCTTCGTGCTTTACACGCACAGAAGCGCTCTCGTAGCTGAGTAAAGGTATCACGCACGCCTACATATATAATCTTGCAGTGGGCTCGAATTTCTAGTAGCCTTGAAAAGTGATGATCCCTTGTCAGTATAATCAGGTGTTATCACCTTTAGGAAATTCCATTCGCATTAAACGCCCACCGACTCGAAGTATTCGATTTTCAACCTGGAATGGGTTGAGGCCTGCAATAGACTTTGTTTTGTCGATAGAACGCTCCTCTGCGAGAGCTCTGGTTTCTGCGCTGAAAAATGGCTTTTGTACTTTTCGAATCCAGTACTGATCCGCCCTTGATATCCGCCCTCGATAGTGAGAGGACCAGTTTGTTTGTCGAAGCCTTGATGCTTGCAGCCGTGGATGAACCTCTGCACCCATGCTGTAACTCATAGAAGCTTGTAGAGCCTACTGTAGGGCTCCACTGCAAGTAGAGGACGCGAGGCTCGAATGGTAAGGGATACTTGAACAATGACTCCCACAGTTCATGAGTGCGTCATCCGCCGTTTACACTGGTTATGATGCCCACATGTGTTCCTGTTCTTGAAGCTAGCTAGGCCCATGCCACCACAATGTGCTCTTAGCTACCTGGTCGACAGATACTCCTTGTGCCAGCAGCTTTACAGGGTTGTCATTAGCAATGCAATACTTGCAAGCGGAAAGCTACGTTCGCCCTTGTATTTCAGTGACTCTGTTGGGAACGAACTGTTTCCACTTCTGCGCATCTTTTTTAAGCCATGAAAGCGGTATTGTCGAATCCGTCCACATTGTGTAAAGCAGATAGAAGCCCGTAAGTGCACTGGATATGAAAGTCATCAACCTTGCACGTATCAATGCCCCTAAAAGTTCTAGATGAGGCAAATTTACCGTCCTTATGGGCGAAACACGTTACTTGGTGATAAGTAAATTTTGCTTTGTCAGCCATAATATAGGCCACTGCATCGTACGCTAACGAACTTAATCGCTAAAAAATGTGCCCTTCTAGTTCACGAGACAGCTTCTGTCTGTGGCTGTTGACGTAGCACGGAACCTCAACTGACAGAACCCTTGCCAGCTGGTTTGCCCGATCGTGCCCTTCTTCTCGTAAATCTTGAGGCAAGTAATCGTCTAAGTTAATTCCTGTGTCCGGGTTTTCGGAAACAATAATCGCACAGACAACGTGTTTGGTGCGACGAATCCCATCGGGTCGAACACTCTTGACGCTGCTTGTCGAACAAACCTTTTCGTGTCTGTTTTTGCTTTAGGAAAGGCAAGAAGATTGGCCATTGAGAAGCTGAATTCATCTCTCTGTGTACTTCACAAAATTTCCAGTACTTTAACTAAAGATTCGTGAAGTACAGTCACCTCTTGGCTGGTTGATCAGTTTTCGCCTTCTAACAGGTTCATAAGTAAGCTTCGCGGAGTTTGTCGTTTATTTGCGCAGATTCATGCCTGCCGAGAGCATGAGCTGTTGCGCCTCCTAACAAAACCCGGCAGGTTCGTCGTCCGTATCAGCTTGTGTCCCTAATCGTCTACGTAGAACAATTCGCTCATTGTCTTGGCAGTGTAGCTCGTACTTGGTGGTGCTGGTCTAATGTGATTAACAATGGTTGTTGTTGGCAGAAATGGGCTGCAGGTCGCTTTTAGAGGTAACCTGGCCATTCTACATTTATGTGGCTGCTTCCATTGAAACTCGACAACATCACCTACTTCGACCCAGAGAAATCGAAAGGCATATCTGGCTTTTTCTTTTATCGAAATTTTAGAAAAAGTCTTCTCGACATCCACCATTATGGCAATGGGGTGCGTTCTAAAGCGCAGCAATATCCTTACGAGGTCTTGATGCAAATTTTCGCTTTTCACTAAGCACTCGCTGAGCGACTTGCATTCTTGCGCCCTCGACAACGCGTCGAAGACGAACCGCACCTTTGCTGACAAAGCCGGTTTTCGGATAACTTCTTTTGTCGCAAGTAGTAAACTTTTCCGAAATTCATAGGTGGGTCCTCTACTACTTATGCATGTCCTGCTAGCATATAATCACGTATCATGACATCGTAAGTCTGCAGAAGCCCCTCTCTGCTGGATGAGTGGATCAAAAGCTTCTCCAGTCTTTAGCGGTGACTTCCTTGTTGTCACATAGTTCCAACCCAGTTTTTCAAAGCAATGACACTTTGTGTCGGCCTCCCCGCAGCACTATTGTTTCTTTGAAGGGTTGCATAGTTGAGCTCATCTCTATCTTCTTGTTTGCGGGATCAGATATGCCGATACCCTATAGCTCCTGAAACGACCAGATTAGTTCTTCCTCAACCTCTACCTTAGTCTTCAACACGCATACCATGACTCGGGAGTCAACTGCCTTTGACTACGAGTGCTCTTTGCTCTTTTGAAATGTTCATCCGAACTTTGAGTTTAGGGCAATGAGTTTTCCTTCGCTTTCTGGTTGGTGCATTTTACCTGTCATCACGACCCACATCAGGTCCGTGCCAATCAGCACACATATTCTGTTTTCGTTCACAATGAATGAGTAAAGCGGCTCGTCGGTGATATCGTGTCTAGTTTTTTTGAATGATGCGACGAACACTCAAGTCATTGTGCTGTCTGATATGTCTCGGCAAATGCGGGATATCTCGATAGTTTTCAGTGTCACTTTCAAGTCAGAGTGCTGACTTCAGAGGTGAAGCTTTACGATGCATATTTTTGTCGGTTTGCAACTGCTGACGTCGGCAAAAGTGTTCATTGCAATAGTTGCAAAGCCAAGACACTTTAACTTCAACCACCTTGAAAGTGCATCGGTTACGAATGTGCTTTCACTTCCTCTCGGTCACAGTCCATGCACGTAAATCGGTCATAGCCCATGCGCGGAGAGTTTCTAGGAGCACGCACGTCAAAGTGTCACCTCTTGTGCTGTGCTTGGTGGTAGCTGCACATACGGTCGTACTGCTGCCTTCAGTTACTTCAAGCGCTCCTCGGCTCAGCTTTTCTGGATCGCACATACTCGACGCATGATGGCTTATGCAATCCTACGCCAGCAATCTCTTGCTCAGTGACTATTTGTAGTGCAGTGAAAGCACCTCATGTCACCGGAGAGAAGCTTCTTCTTCTCTGATAGTGGTAGGTCACTACGACACTGCGTCCATGAAGTGCTGTTAGACTTGCAGAAAATGCAGCCTCTATCTCGAGATAGCTTTGAAGCTTGATTATGAAGAATTCAGGACGTTAGGGCCGCGTTGTTGAAGGGACGACCTTTATCTCTGGAATAGGCTATTTCATCGCGTCCTTTCTGTTAGAGAAAATCACTTTACTCGAGGCTTTCCAGTTCATTACAGACAAACTGAAGGAGATGCTCAAGTTCTGTGGAATGCTGAACGTTGTTGGCACTTTCATGTTGGGTCGCGAATGATCGTTGACATGCTAGGACAATGTCATGCGGCAAACACCTCAGCAAAACATCGAATAACATCGATGATCAAAAAGACGCTTTGCTAACGCCAAGCGCCTTAAGACCCCGCGTATTAATAAGTGCTTGATTATAGCTTGCGGAGTCGTGCCACTGCCTTAGAAGATCGTACAGGAGTGAGCTTTCGCAGCCTGGAAAAGTACTCGCGTTCCAAGCGATTCTTGCCCCTGAAACATCGTTTCAACCTTGCCAACGTGTCTTCGTGACATGCGTCGGTAGTAGGAAGCCCCGCTATGGCTGCTGCCACGTCGCCTTTTTAGAAGAGCCTGAGATAATAAAATTTTTTTTCGAGGTTAGATTTCCGTTCTTGTTGATGAAATGATCGAATTGCTCCCGAAACGCCTTCCACGTGCACAAGTCATCGGCGAAAGGACTAATTATCAACTTTGGCAACTTGGCTCCTAGCTTTTCAGCTGGTCCAATAGCTGCACGGACGTCGCGAACTTCCACGGGTGGTGAAACCACAGGTGTATCGCTGTGCAGTCGGCGCTTACTCTAAAGCTCGGCTATTATGTGGGTCGTTTTATTCTGATATTCGGCAATAGTAGGATACTCCACTTCGAATGCCTCGTCACCTATGTGGCTCTCAATCTTTTCTTTTATCTTTTTCAGCTCGTCGTTGCTGTTTTTCAGCCTGTCACAAATTGAGTTGATTTTTCGCGCTGTCGCGTGATCATTATCAAGTATGACACTTGCCTTTGGATTGAGCTTGGTGCTCTCAGCCCTTCGCGTTGTCCTCTTGGTCTTCAGCCTGTCCATGGCAGTCAGCTGTTCAGTAGTCCTCCGTGGTCCGTGGCTATATTGTTCCAGCCAGTCGGTATCCACCAGTGATGATCCTTGACGGCAGCTGCCGGCTGTCGCCTCCCAGATTGAACGGCACCACTTGTAAAATATGTGGCCAACTGAACAGTGGACACAGACTCAAGAACTCAAACTGACGTTTATTAGCGTCCGCCTGAGCCCAGAACGTAAAAAAGGGGAAAAGAATCCCGTCTTCAAATGTGCTCACGAGCTCACTCACCTGCAAATTTTCTTGTTCTTCTTATGCGATGTGCGCGGAAAATTCAACAGTTACAAGGAGATTGGACATCAACCTCAGATATGTAGGGTAGCATTCACTGGTTTACAATTCTAGTGAAGTAACTAGGTGTGCCTTTCCAGCACTACAAAGACATCAAAGGCTACTGGACTGAACAAGTGAAACAAACGAGCAAAATGACAGCGTAGTGGACGGCAACTGTCTCTCAATATTTGCCAGAGCCAATGTAAACAACCTACTTGTGATGAGAAAATTATTGTATGTGATGCCGATTTTGTGTTGCTCACAAGTGCACGTACAAAGGCTGCACAAGGTACATTGCTGTGTTTGTATGGGGGTCCACTTGGAAAAGATATAGTAGAACGAACCTTTTCCGAAGAGTATAGGAGGCACTATGCCTGTCGCATCTTTTTGTGCGACAACTAATTATTTGTTTTATTCTCTTTTGTGATGTTCGACAATTCTTTGAGAGCGCTATGCTGTTTTGTTTAAATTTGGACTTAGCACCACAAGCATGTCCGCAGCCACGCGAGGTTTTTTGAAGGAGCTTGTGGACACTGTCCGCTTTTCGTTAGTTAGGTTTTCCAATAAATGCCTTTTTTTCGGTCAGGCGAAAGAAGTTGCATAAAGAATTGTTTGACATGTTTTTCCTAGTTTCTATGTATAGAATAATAAAGAGCGGTGGAGAGGGCATTCATGTTCTGAAGCGTGCTATAAAAGTGAAAATTCAGCCGAGTGCGAAAAGCTTTTTAAAAAATTACATTTTGGCACGTTACCCTTTAAGACATTTTTAGAAGACCAATATTTTACATGACCATGGGGTTTGAACTGTTTGATCTGCCGAAAGCCGGACAAAACTGATTACATATTTTAGCATTGTTGGGAAGGGTTCTACTGCTAAGATGTTTTACAGAGAACTCTAAAAACGGAACTCCCCTCACATTTACTGCACATCAGGTTTTTATCAATAGAAAATGACAATAAACTGCCTTATGATCTTATAATGTTGATTGGCCTCCATTTTCTATGGAGTGCTAGAAAGGCCGGTCTCTACTGTGACCGGCCATACTGTATGCAAATATACAACATAGATATATACAATACAACGATATACAAGAAAGATAAAACGGGCTTCGTAAAAAAATTCACATTTCGGCAGTCGTTTTGCTCATCGCTCGCATATTGTTAACTGCTCTATAAAAACGGCACTAATTATTTTAAATGTTGATCTTGTATTTCAAATCTCACTCAAGGCACTAATCAAAAAAACACATAGCGGAAATTCTTCTTAGTGAGCACTTACTCGAGCGGTTAGCACACCAAAGGTCAAATAAAAATTGGATAAAAAGTCAAGACTGGTATAAAGAGATATACATGAGCATTTCACCTTCAATGCAACTGACCTGCAATAGACCTTCAATGCAACTATATATATTCCTATTCATCTCGAACTAAGAAAAACTATATGACCCATTTATGTAATAAACGGTGGCCACGGTTATAGCGCTTGACAGAATGCGTTATATACACGACTCTTCAAAGTTTGAGTGCTCTCATGCAGCCTTTTCTTGCCCGAAACGAGCAACGAAAGGGACATTGCAAATAGGTGCTTAGCTGCGCAGGAGCACGGAATAAAGGAACAAAATGACACGCTCTATTTTCGACATCTCTAAGACTCCCACAGTTAAGAGGACGAATGGGACCCTTGCTCTCACTTCTACGCTTGATTAAGCATGGTGCTTGCCTATCGCAACGCGTTGGGTGAGGAGACTCAGTTTATAGCTCTCACTGTGGATCGTTTGTGCCATCTTGCCAGACCAAAAGATGAAGTACGTTAAATTCATCCACTTGTGAGAAGCGGCAGTGGTAGATGGCGTATATACTTTCGGGCTCACAAAAAAAAATCGGTTGCACGTCACACAACACCAACTAGCCCAGCAAGAAGTTTTATCGATGTATATTAGCAGGCTGTTGGACGTACGATTCGCAGCCGAGTTGGTCTGCCACGCACTGCGGAGTGAGAGGTCTAAGTTTGGCCTCCCAATGACGGCAATTTTTTTTCTGGGCAGGTTTTTATTAGCTATATCTTAGTATATATATATATATATATATATATATATATATATATATATATATATATATATATATATATATATATATATATATATGTATATATATATATATATTCCCACGCTGTGTTGGTGGCAGAAGACGAGAGCGAAAAAGTGAATGGCAGCTGTGGCTGAGTAAACAGTCCTCCACCTCGAGTTCCTGCCTATCGTTTCCTCTCGCGACAGACTGGTGGACGTGCTGAGTACTGTACTGCAACGTCTATACCTGCTGGTCCAGTACCAGAAGCAACCATCGCCAGTGCACTAGGGTCTGCTGATATCTATCGAAGCAGCCGCCACCTTCAAGGACTACCACCACAGTACGGCCCCTTGGCAAGTGCCGTGAAGACAATGTTTGCCACAACCGCAACCCAAACCGAGCATGACCCACTCGCTAGCGCACCCTGTGTCATCAACACGCCTAGCACACCCAACCCATTCCATGGTGATGCCGGTGAGCATGTCGAAGACTGGCTTGACCATTTCAACCGGGTTGCTGCCATCAACGACAGGGACAATCGCCGTAAGTTGAAGAACGTGTATATCTCCCTCTTAGACGCGGCATGAGTGTGGTATGAGAACCACGAAATCTCATTCACAAGTTGGCAGGAATTCCATCAGCAGCTTCGCGAGGCGTTCAGTAACCCCGAACGGAAAGAGAGAGCGGAGCAGACACTTTCTTCGCGGTTTCAAATGCCGAACGAGAGCGTCGCCATGTTTGTCGAAGAAATGTCGCGATTGTTTGCACGGGCTGACCCCCACATGCCAGAAGACAAGAAAGTGCGCCTGCTAATGCAAGGCGTAAAGGAGCAACTTTTCGCGGGCCTTGTGCGCAACCCTCCTACGTCTGTGTCCGATTTCATACGTGAGGCCACAATTATGGAGCGCATGCTTCGGCAGCGGTTGTCGCAGTATGAGCGTCAGACGGCCATGTCCGCTGCGTGCTCGCTTGTACCAGGGGGTGATAACAGGGAGGTCCTCACAGAACTCATACGGCAAGTTGTACGCGAAGACCTTCGGAAATTTCATGCAGCGTCCCCTCCCAGTAGCGCTGCTCTTACGGACATCGTTCGTAACGAAATCGGGCAGTTCATTCACTCCTCACAACCATCGCAAGTCGAACCTCCCACGCTTTCCTACGCGGACGCCTTACGCGTCTCTACGCCGTCGACGGCACATTTTGCTCACCCACCTGCTGGGACCCCCCGACGCTTTCCAAGTCCAGCCCATCGCCTGCCTTCTCAGGCCGATTTTCATCCTGGCCCGCGGAAGTCCACCGTCTGGCAAGCACCCGACAATCGTCCTTTGTGCTACTATTGTGGCGAAGTTGTACACATGTACCCTGACTGTTACTACCGACGAATGGCTGTTAACCGTGACTGGTAACCGTAACTGTTACTACCGACCCAGATACACGTTGTCCACGCTATCTATGGTGAGCGCACAAAAGAAATTGCGGATTACTTGGTAGGTAGTCATCACGCTCCTGTCCCGCCGCGACGACAGTCGAGGTCATCATCACCCCGTCCGTCCACATCAACACACCGCACCCGACCCGCCTTTGGGTCCCCTGGTGTCAGTGGCGCAAGCCCACGCCGGGGAAACTGACGACGGCAACCTCTGGAGGTGAGGCCGCTGTCACGCGAACCGACAAATACCCTCCGCCCCTGCCTTACGACGTGCCGTTAAAGCCTGTTTGTGAAACCGCCAACAGAACGTCCGCTGCCATTACCGTTTCCGTCGACTGTTATCCAATGACTGCGCTTGTCGACACGAGAGCTGATTACTCGATGATGAGTGCTTCATTGGCCACCCGTCTACACAAGGTGCTGACAACGTGGGACGGCTCTCAACTAATCACCGCTGGAGGACACCTCGTATCCCTTATAGGAAGGTGCACCGCCAGGCTTGAGATTTGTGCGTCGGCTTTTGTAGCATCATTCCACTGCCAATTGTTCTCGGCCGGTCATATTGGGCATGGATTTTCTGCAAGAGTTTGGAGCGATAATTATTCTGCGTGATTTGTTCGTCAGTTTTGTTAACTGTGTTTCTCCAGATTCCGACAATGAGAACGAACATCGTGGCGTGGCCTTACGCGTAGTCGATGATTGCGTCACGTTGCCACCTCGCAGTAGTGTCTTCGTGCTTGTTGACTGATCATGGGAGCAGTCGATTACGGGCATCGCCGAAAGTAACCTGACGTTATTGCTTGATCGTGAAGTGGCCATTGCTCGAAGTCTCGTTCAACTCCGAAATGGCCAGACTACGGTTTTAGTTACGAACTTCGGTGGCGAACACAGGCATTTTGCGAAACGCACAACCATAGCTTACTTGGAGGCATTGGATGATTTTGACGCCTTTTCTTTGATTACGACGATCTCGACTGAGAACAGCTGCAATACTGGGGTGACTAGTCGCCTCAACGTCAATCGGCAGTTAGAAGAACCTAAGAGGGCAAGGATCCTCAGTCTCCTCTCATCCTTTAGTGACTGTTTTGCCACTACTTCGAATGTCCGGCAGACCCTCTAACGAAGCACAGAATTATCACTGAGACCAACGTGCAATCCGTGCGCCAACATGCTTACCGCGTGTCGCAGAAGGAGCAAGATGCTATCCGTCATCAAGTGAAACAAATGCTCGACGATGACGTAATTCAACCATCGACTAGTCCTTGGGCGTCACGAGTTGTTCTGGTTAAATAGAAAGATGGTTCATTACGATTCTGCCGTGACTACCACAAACTGAACAAGATAACGAAAAAAGACGTATAACCTCTTCCTCATATTGATGACTCCTTGGATCGCCTGCGACACGCCCGTTACTTCTCTTCCATGGATCTCCGTAGCGGATATTGGCAGATTGAAGTAGATGAACAGGACCGAGAAAAAACAGCGTTTATTACACCGGACGGTCTCTATGAATTTAAAGTTCTCTCTTTTGGCCTGTGCTCCGCTCCAGCCACGTTCCAACGAATGATGGACACGGTTTTATGTGGCTTGAAGTGGTACTCTTGTTTAGTGTATTTAGACGACATAGTCGTTTTTTCTACGACTTTTGAACAGCACATTGAGCGGCTTGAGGCGGTTCTTCTGGCTATTCGCACTGCCGGACTCTCTCTGAAACCAGAAAAGTGTTATTTGGGATATGAGGAACTGAAATCCCTTGGCAACATTGTCAGCAGCAGTGGTGTTCGCCCCGATCCTGACAAGGCTATGGCAGTTGCTTTGTTCCCGATGCCGAAAACAAAGCATGATGTACGCCCTTTCTGCGACTTTGTGCTTATTAGCGCCGCTTCGTGCCGAACTTTTCGAAAATTACCGACCCTCTACAACAGCTCGTCAAGGATGACGTCGCCTTCGTCTGGGGCCCTCTGGCGCTTTCCGCGACCTTTAACAACGCCTATAAACGCCACCGATCCTTGGTCACTTCGACACTGAAGCAGACACAGAAGTCCGCACTGACGCGAGCAACCTTGGCTTCGGAGCTATTTTCGTGCAATATCAAGATGGCGTGGAACGCGTCATCGCCTACGCTAGCCGCACGTTGTCATCTGCGGAGAAAAACTACTCGGCGACTGAAAAAGAATGTCTTGCGGTTATACGGGCCATAACGAAATTCAGGCCCTACTTGTACGGACGCCCCTTACGAATCGTCAGTGACTCCCACTCTCTCTGCTGGCTAGCGAATCTGAAAGATCCTTCAGGCCGTCTCGCAAAATGGAGCCTTTAGTTACAAGAATTTGATATAACGATGGTTTACAAGTCTGGCCAGAAACACACCGACGCTGACTGTCTTTCCCGCGCACCCGTCGAGGTCGCTGAAGAAGACAATGATGAAGACTTCAGCTGCCTTGCTGTTCTCGCATCATTAAACGTGACTGAGCAGCAACATGAAGACTTAGAATTACAACCACTGATCGAATACCTTGATGGACGTCGCCCACAACCCCCACGTCAGCTCGCGCGTGATTTGTCATCTTTTTGTCTACGCCAAGGCATCCTCTACAAGCGCAACTTTCATGAAACGAAAACTGTTTACCTCCTCGTCGTTCCTGCTGCTCTCCGCGATGATATTTTGCGTGCTTGTCACGACGAGCCATCGTCAGGGCATCTTGGCTTCGCACGTACTCTGGCGCGGATCAAGGACAAATACCACTGGCGGAAACTTACGAAAACTGTCCGGCAGTACGTCAAGACATGCACAGCCTGTCAGCGCCGCAAAACTCCAACGACGAAACCAACCGGTCTGCTTCAGCCTTTGCGACCCCATCACGCACCTTTTGAAAAGGTCGGGATGAATTTACTCGGCCCATTTATGAAGTCTACGGCTGGTAACCGCTGGATTGTGGTTGCCACCGACTACTTGACCAGATACTGCGAAACACAAGCCGACCAGCGAGCAACTGCTTCCGAGGTGGCAGACTTTTTCATCAAGAACATCGTTCTCCGCCATGGTGCTCCCGCTGTCGTCATCACAGATCGTGGTACTGCTTTTACGGCACAGTTGCTCCGACAGATCCTGTTGCTGAGCGGCACGACGCACCAAACAGCAACGGCGTACCACCCGCAGGCTAGCGGGTTAACCGAACGCCTTAACAAAACGATTGCAGATATGCTTTCGATGTATGTCGCCAAAGATCAGAAGAATTGGGATGAAATACTCCTCTAGATAACATTTGCCTACAATACGGCTTTGCAGGAAACCACCCACTTTGCTGCTTTTCATCTGGTTTACGGCCACGATGTCACCACAATGCTTGACACCATGCTGGAAATAACTCTGCCAGACACGATTACCCCGGACGCAGATGTATTTGTTCAGCGTGCCGAAGACGCCCGGCAGCTGGCGCGCTTTCAGTTTTATCGCGGCAAAATCAAGATGCTCGCCGTTACAAGACACACCACAGAGCAGTAATATACGAACCCGGTGACGTAGTCTGGGTTTGGACTCCTATACGTCAACGTGGACGCTCAGAAAAATTGTTGTGTCGGTACTTCGGACCATACTGAGTTCTTCATCGCCTCGGCGAAGTGAACTACAAAGTTGTCCCAGCAGACATGTCACACCGTTCTCGCAGACCACGCTCCTCGGATGTGGTTCACGTCTCCAGGATGAAGTCGTACTATTCGCGTTGACTGAAAGTCAAGAACTTTGTGATGTGGATATAGCCTTCATATATATATATATATATATATATATATATATATATATGCACATTATTTCACACAATAATACTGAAGTCTAACAGGAAATAATGCCAAGGAAAGTGTAGGGGAGGTTATTAGACCAAATCGTAAGGTAAATGTGAAGAAAAAAGTGGGTGAAAAGATAACTTGTGGGCAGGAACCAGACCTGTGACCTTCGGATAACGCGTTCGATGCTCTACCACTGTACCACTGAGCTACCACGGCGGCTATCCTCCTAGCCAAGTTATGGGGTATATAAGTGAATTTGATTAATATGTAGGTTTTAACGTCCCAAAACTACCATATGATTATGAGAGACGCCGTACTGGAGGGCTCCGGAAATTCCGACCACCTGGGGTTCTTTAACGTGCTCCCAAATCTGAGCACCCGGGCCTACAACATTTCCACCTCCATCGGATCACAGCTGTTTCCTCAGCAGGCCCGCGATCTTCTCTACAAAAGCTACGTCAGACCAATATTATAGTATGGGTTCACTGTGTGGGATCCTCCCACAAATGCCGATTGCGACAAGCTTGAGCGAGTGCAGAACATGGCTGCAAGATACGTTATCGGTAGCTATGAGAGAAACCTTAGCATTAATGCTACAAATGAAACATTAAAATGGGAGCTTCTAGAAAAAACAAGGCAAATTTTGCGCTTGAAGCTTTTTCACAATATATGTCATGGCCACATTGGAATAGACCATAATCAGTATATTCTTCAGCCCCATTATCTATCAAGACGAGCAGATCATGATCTCAAGGTTAGAGAATATAGATGCAGGACTAAGCTTTTTAAAAGCACTTTTTCCCCAAAACTCTTTCTGAATGGAATCATCTACCTGCTGATAAGGTCAGCATAATAGTAAACGAAGCTTTTGCGGCCGCTCTTTGATATCTCATTCTGTCTTCAGCTGCAGTTGAATTTTATGCAGCGTTTAGTTCTTATCACATCGTTTTAGTATTTTACATGTTTGTACAGTATAAATTTCATTTTTTGTTTTCTCTCTTCGTCTGGCTTAGCTGATCTTTATGAAATTCATGTGTATTGACAACCATGTATGCCGCTATTTCTCCTTACCAATGTTCTTGAAATGTATGATTTATAAATTATCTGTGTAACCCTCCCCCTACCTACTGTAATGCATAAATGGTGCTGTGGGTACGAGTGTAAATTAAAAAAATGCAGCCTTCGCAGCCGGGATTTGATCCCGCAACCTGAAATAAGTATACACCTCTAAAAAACTGTTTTTGGTGACGTTTCGATCGGAGACTGATCTTCATCAGGCCTTTCGACCTCCGATAGAAACGTCACAAATAAACAATTTTTTAGAGGCGTATACTTATTTTTACTTCATTCTATGGCAACCGAAGCCAGACTCTTTATAATCTACGTATATATATATATATATATATATATATATATATATATATATATATATATTGTAATGAATCTAAATAACGGACGCTCTGCTAGTAATGAAGAAGACGATGATGATCAGTGGCTGTAGTAGTAGCTCGCGCACGCCGCTCGCCATCGGCCAGACCTGCCTGATAAAGCACATTTTGCCCAGCTGCGTCTGAACCTTTCTCGACGTACAACACCTCTATTTTAAGTGGTGGAGGAGCCGGGGTTCCCATGAACCTGGAACTTCACAATCGAGCGCTACCTTCACCATTCACCATGACTGCTCCTGGCCCTTCTCAAGCTGCCTTACCAACGACAGTCTACTGTACTGGCGTACCTCGGCAACACGACCCACCAATTTTTCGCGGCAACGACGAACAAGACGTCGAGGACTGGCTCGTGGAGTACGAAATCGTAAGCGCTTCCAACAAGTGGAACGCCTACGACCAGCTCACAAACGTGCGCTTTTACCTCGCTGATGTGGCCAGCCTCTGGTTCAAGAACCACGAAGGCGAAATCACCAACTGGTCCACCTTCAAGACTACCATCGCCGCGGTCTTCGGTCGTCCCGCCGTGCGCTGGCTTCGCGCGGAACAACGTCTCCGTAGTCGAGTCCAGCGCAGGGACGGGACCTTTACAATGTACATTGAAGATATCTTGTCTCTTTGCAAGCGCGTCGATGAATCTCAGACCGAACGCAACAAAATAAAGCACATCATCAAAGGAGTTGACGACGATTTCTTCCAGAAGCTCGTCACTAGGAATCCACAGACCGTCACCGATGTTGTCCAGCTCTGTCAGGAGTACGACGAGTTGCGTAAGCAGCGTGTCTCGACGCGCAGGGCCGCTGAAGATACGGCTGAAGTTTCCGCCCTCGTGCACGACGTCGCTGCTGATCACACCGTCTTACTGCCCCACATCAAATAATTCATTCGTGAAGAAGTTGCGCATCAGCTTTATCTTGTGGCCGAAGCATCCGCGCCAGTGACCTCGTTAGACCCACGTCTACGCCAGGTCATTGAGACACACGTCACGCAGGCACTGCCTCCATCGCCATCTGTCCCTACGCCGCTGACCTACGCTGCCGTCGTTGCTAGACCCCCAGCCCCACCTGTCTCTGGCGCATACCGGGGCACCGGGTCCTCCTACCCTACGACGCTGCCTACATACACGGCACCCCATCCCGTTTCACCCCCTGCACCTTCTATCGTTAACCCATGGCGCACCTTGGATAATCGACCCATCTGTTTCGCATGCGGTTTTGTGGGACATATAGCACGCTACTGTCGCCGTCGCAACATCCAGCTTCCAGACCATGAGAATTCTGCAAATTACCAGGCTGCCCAGAATCCCCAGCGACCATCTTCTCCTATCACCGACTCATTGTCCCCATGACGCCTTGTCGATTCTCGCCGGTCATTACCACCCCGTCACTGATCTGTCTCCCTGATGCTTCGGCGTACGAGCCCCGCTCGAGAGGAAAACTGACAGCCGCAGTTCCGGAGGCAAGAACTGCGTCGTCGTCGAACTTTCTAAGACCTCCACTTTGTCCGACCAACGAAATTGATGTGCTAGTAGAAGGTGTTGCTGTACGTGCACTTGTTGACACAGGCGCCGTCGGTTCTGTAATTAGTGAAAAATTGTGTCGCGATTTGAGAAAAGTTACAACTCCGCTTACGAATCTTGCTCTGCGTACAGGCACCTCCCATTTCATCGCACCAACAGCTCAGTGCACAGCACGCGTTCTTATTCAAGATGTTTGGTACGCCGTCAACTTTGTTGTTCTCCCACGTTCATCTTATGACGTCATACTAGGATGGGATTTCCTTTCTACCCATCAGGCCCTCGTCGACTGCGCTCGTGCTGAACTCACGTTGACGAATCCGTGCCTTGATATCGACCACCACAGTCCCTCGAAAGTGTTTGCAGCAGCTGACGTCTGCATCACGCCGCTGTCCGCCGTCCTAGTGCCTGTGTTTTCTCCTGCTGCCACTAACTCGACGCTCCTGTTCCAACCAACTATAGCTAGTGTGCAACACCGAACCATCGTCCTCCCGTTTGCCGTCATCAACTTTTCCAATCGTTCGGCGGTACTTTATGCGTGCAACGTTTCTGCTTGTCCGTACATCCTGCTACGCGGCGAGTGTCTGGGAAGCCTGGAGACCTTAAATTGTACTTTCGAAGACCCGATCTATCCAGACAAGCCATTTTTACCGACTTGTGCCATTACACCTGCAACTGACGCTAATGAACCTATGGATGTATTCCGCAAGTCCATTGATTGCAACCTCACGCCTGGGCAGCAGGAACAGCTGATCAAGCTCCTACAGCGTTTTCGAGCCCCATTTGACCACAATCAGCCTTCCTTAGGTCGAGCATCATCTGTTGTTCACCGTATAGATACCGGTCAAGAGACGCCATTACGGCAGCGTCCATATCGTGTGTCAACTACCGAACGCTGTGCCATCAATGAACAGGTTGACGACATGCTGACACGTGGCATAATCGAACCGTCAAGCAGTCCCTGGGCCTCTCCAGTTGTGTTGGTGAAGAAGAAGGACGGATCCATCAGGTTTTGCGTGGACTACCGGCGTCTCAACCGAATCACGCGCAAGGATGTCTACCCGCTGCCACGCATTGGCGATGCCTTGGACTGCCTACAGGGAGCCGAATTTTTCTCTTCTTTAGATCTGTGCTCTGGATACTGGCAGGTACCCATGGCAGAGGCCGATCGTGAAAAAACTGCTTTCATCACGCCCGACGGGCTTTACGAATTCACAGCATGCCCTTCGGCCTCTGCAACGCGCCAGCTACTTTCAAGCGGATGATGGACTCTATCCTTCGAGGCCTCAAATGGAACGTTTGCCTTTGTTATTCAGATGATATTGTCGTCTTTTCAACTGATTTCGCAACCTGTTTAACCCGCCTCGAGATAGTCCTCGCGTATATTTCTGCCGCGGGGCTGCAACTGAATCTGAAGAAGTGCCATTTCGCCGCTCGAAAGCTTACGGTACTTGGCCACGTGGTTTCACACGACGGCATTCTTCCTGACCCTGCCAAACGTACAGCCGTTTCAGCGTTTCCCAAACCGACCATTATGAAAGAGCTCCGAAGCTTCATAGGCCTTTGCTCTTACTTCCGGCGCTTCGTCCGCAATTTCGCGACGATCATTGCTCCTTTGATCAAGCTACTCGCCGGCTCTAGAGACCATTCAGCTTATCTGCCACCTGTGACAATTCTTTCAATGAACTGCGCCGCCTCCTCACGTCGCCGCCTATTCTGCGACACTACGACCCATCGGCACCCACAGAGATACACACCGACGCTAGTGGTGTCGGGCTAGGCGCTAGTCTTGCACAGAAGAAAGACGACTTCCAAGAGTACGTGGTTGCCTACGCAAGCCGAACTCTTAGCAAAGCCGAAAGCAACTATTCCGTCACTGAAAAGAAATGCCTCGCCATTATTTGGGCGATAGAGAAATTTCGACCTTACGTGTACGGGCGCCCTTTTGACGTCGTGACTGACCACCACGCCCTCTGCTGGTTGGCGTCACTGAAGGATCCAAGCGGTCGCCTCGCCCGATGGGCATTACGCCTCCAAGAATATAATATTCACGTGGTCTATCGCTTCGGCCGGAAACATTCGGACGCAGATGCCCTATCCCTTTCGCCCCTACCCCCTGACCCGGACTGCTGCGAAAGTCTAACCTGTGATGCCACTGCCGTCACCATCGCCGACATGCCATCTGAGCAACGCAAGGACCCTTGGGTTGCTTCAATTCTAGACATCCTGGCTGGGGGGATGGCTTCCCCCCCTTCTTGCACGTTGCGTCGGCAAGTCGAGCACTTCGCCACTCGCGACGACGTGCTGTACCGACGCAACTACGCACCCGGTGGACGTCAGTGGCTACTCGTGATTCCCCGTCATCTGCGATCCGAAATTTGTTCCACGTTTCATGACGACCCCCATTGTGGCCACGCAGGTTTCCTGAAGACTTATTCTCGAATACATCTCCGATATTACTGGCGTGGTATGTACCGTTTTATACGACAATACGTTCGGGCCTGCTCGACGTGCTAGAGACGAAAAACTCCCCCTTATCGCGCCAGCGGTACCTTGCTACCCTTAGCATGCCCATCCCGACCATTCGTCCGCGTCAGCATCAATATCTATGGTCCCCTTCCCAACACTGCTGACGGTAACCGCTGGATCATAGTTGCCGTCGACCATCTCACGCGGTATGCCGAAACTTCATCCATTTTCTCGTCTACAGCAAAAGACGTTGCGACTTTCGTTCTTCACAACATCGTATTACGTCATGGAGCACATAGGGAGTTACTGAGCGATCGTGGTCGCGTATTCTTGTCAGACTTCATCACAGCATTGCTGCGTGAGTGCCACGTCAGTCACCGCACTACAAGCGCCTATCATCCCCAGATCAATGGAATGACAGAGTGCTTCAACCGCACCCTTGGTGACATGCTGTCTATGTATATCTCGTCAGACCACTCCAATAGGGACAGAGTGCTCCCGTTTATCACGTTCGCCTATAATACCGCCATTCAAAGCACAACTGGGTTCTCTCCTTTTTTCCTCCTTTACAGACGCGAACCTTCTTGCACTATGGACACCATTCTTTCGTACAAACCTGACTCCTCAGAGTCCACGACTTTGTCTCAAGCCGCTACATACGCTGAAGAATGCCGCCAACTGGCAAGATCATTCACAACCCAAGACCAAGGAATTGTCCACGTATCGAGACTTAAGCCCTGCTATGACCCTCCCATGTTTACTTGTCCATAGGTCGCCAGGATGGCTCCTTATTTCGCGGGGAGTAATTGTAATGAATCTGAATAACGAACGCTCTGCTGGCAATGAAGAAGACGATGATGATCAGTGGCTGTAGTAGTAGCTCGCGCACGCCGCTCGCCATTAGCCAGACCTGCCTGATAAAGCACATTTTGCCCAGCTACGTCTGAACCTTTCTCGACGTACAACACCTCTATTTTAATATATATATATATATATATATATATATATATATATATATATATATATATATATATATATTGACTGGGAGCAGCTGTCATCTTCTTGTAAGTACTCAACTGACTTCATTGACTTAATTTTAGACTTTCTTTGGTTCAGGTTGTCACTCACTCAACTCGCGGTTCAAATACACTTGATCTTGTTCTTACAACTGCACCTGAAACTATAGACCACATAAAATATTTGAATGGCTTTAGTGACCACAAACTGCTGCAAGTTGATCTTTCTATCTTGCCACCTTTTGCAGGAACCGAATCAAAGAAAATTAGAGGTTATAATAAAGCCGATTACGATGCCATTGACAGGAAACTTGAGTCTTTCCTTGACAATGTGCTGCTGCCTTCCTTTTACAATCGCTCAGTTGAGAAAAACTGGGTTCTTTTCAAGAATGTGACTTCAGCCCTACTAGAAAAACACGTGCCGTTGATAAAGATTACGAATGATAAAACTAATCCATGGTTTACCAAGTCTTTGCGCAGACCTAGAAACAAAAAAAAGCCGCTTTATCGGTCTGCGAAAAATTCGCGTTCACACACGTCTTGGGATAGATACGAGTAATGCCTAAAGAAATATTGCCACAAAATTACAACTGCGAAAAATAAATACTATTCCCAGGATTTGCCTTCACTCCTAAAATCTAATCCGAAAAAATTCTGGAAAGTAATAAGTCCTGATCGGGACGATAACTTCGTTTCATTACAAGATGCAAATAACACTCCTTTTGCCGACACTGATTGTCCTCGTGTCCTTAATTCATTCTTTTCATCCGTGTTTACTAGTGAGCATGCTCATCTTCCAGAAATTGTTGAACGCGATTACTCATTCATGTCACCTATCGATATCACAATTGATGGCATAGTTAAAATTATTGAAAATCTGAAAATGTCATCATCTTCTGCTATCGACGATATCAATTCAAAAATATTAAAGAAGACTGTTTATGTGTCTGGCAATATCCTGTTTCACATTTTTCGGCAGTCGCTCGCTAAAGGAATGTTGCCTTCTGACTGGAAGATTGCGAAGGTAGTGCCAGTTCATAAAAGTGGTACTAAATGTTCACCTGGAAATTATCGCCCCATTTTCTTGACGTGCATATGTTGCAAGGTGCTTGAGCTTATCATAGCTTCTAACATTTATGCGCATCTAGAATCTAACAATTTCTTTTTCTCAAACCAGCACGAATTCCGAAAGGGTCGTTCTTGCGAGACTCAACTCTTTGAGTTCACCACCTACCTACATTTTAACATGAACAGTAATCTACAGACAGATTGTTTATTTCTTAATTTTGCAAAGGCATTTGATCGTGTTGCTCATTATCGCTTGATATTAAAACTGTCATCACTAAAACTTGATTCACTCACGCTAACATGGCTTAGAAACTTCCTAACTAACCGCCAACAATTCACTATCGCCAACAAACACTCTTCATCACTCTGTTACGTTTCCTCTGGTGTACCACAGGGCAGTGTTCTTGGTCCCTTACTTTTCCTCATCTACATTAACGACCTGCCTGACAACTTATCCTCCTGTATGCGTATATTTGCCGATGACAGCATTATATATCGTCCCATCCGCAAAATAGCGATCATCTAACTCTTCAAAAAGGCCTCGAGCATATAATTGAGTGGTGCAAAACATGGCAGATGACACTTAATGTTTCCAATAGCAAACTAATCACCTTTAGTCGCAAACCTGATAACTTTAATAGCCAATACATAATTGATAATAGCATTGTAGAACGCATTGATCATTACAAATACCTAGGCATAAACTTAACTTCTACACTTCCGTGGTCCACACATATCACTTCTACCTGTGCCAACACATCAAGATCATTAGGTTTTCTCTGCGGAAATCTCTACAGTTGTCCCTCCGATGTGCGCAAACTGGCTTATCTTGCTCTAATCCGTCCTCAACGGGAGTTCGCATCCCCCATTTGGTCACCATATCGACAATACCTCATAGATAAGTTAGAATGTATACAGAACAGAGCTAGTCGATTCATAGCGCGTAACCACAGCTACCCGTCCAGCGTAACACAGATTAAACATAGCCTTGCACTCGAGCCACTCAAAATTCACCGCGACATCTCACTTTTATCACTATTTCACAAACTCATCCACACCAGCATCATGCCATCTGTTCACCTTAATCTGGCACATCGAACTTCGACCAGACTACATAACACCTTTAGCTTATCACGCATGTACGGCAATACTAACGCTTTCAACCAGTCGGCTCTTCCACGAGCTATTCGTTTGTGGAATGATTTGCCAGATGATCTTGCGTCAGAACAAGTCCACACAAAATTCTATCATACTCTTAAAAAATACTTATGCACAAAAAACTGCTCTGACGCATCTTCGTAATCATCAGTGTTTATAGGACTGTTGCCGATGTTTCTGCACTATTACTAGGTTGTAGTTACTGTCATAATAGTTCTTTTTTTGTATTTCACCTTCACACACTGTAACTCACTTTTCTAGTATGTATTTTGCTTACATGTTTATAAGTTGAACTGCATTTTCTATTATATTCATTATTTGCCTATGTCTGTAGATATTATGTATATATATTTTTCTAACATATTATCTGTACCGCCCCCCTTACACAATGTCCCTCGAGGGCTCTGTAAGGTACTGTAAATAAAGAAATAAATAAATATATAATTAAATAAATAAATAAATATATATATATATATATATAATCCTATGTAATTTTTATAACTGAAACACGCTAGTGGAGCAGTGGTGGCTCGGGGCCTAAGACTCTTTCGTGTGAACAATATTAATCCCTAGACACACCGACGGCATGACATTGGATCACATTACGCTCCTCTCGACGGAATTTAAAACGGGGACTTTGTTCTTGTCTTTTTTTCATTCTTGAGGGGAAATGTAGGGTAGTCTGATACTGATTACACAAACTTTTTGCTTCCACCAGCTAAATGCAATACTTGTTCAGCTTCCACGTCCTGGCTCAGTCATAATCACGGGCTTGCGTTCTACGAAACCGGTAAGTCAGCACTCAGTACGACTATAAAGGTGAAGTTGATATCTAACGATGAACACTTGCAGAGCGATGAGCCGTACAGGAGGCCAAAACGTGGAACTGAGCTCCACTGCAGAATGACGCAAGCCAATGCTGCTACGTACTCAAATAAGCATAAACTTAATAATAATGCAGATCTTGTCCTGGTACTTATTGGGTAAGCCTGATTTTCTGCATTATGCTTTGCGTGTTACATTGTTAGAAATGAGCCACTTGAAAAAAGCAGCTGAAGCAATCCACACTTGTATGATTGACGAAAGGGCGTGTGGATTGCTGATTGCTAAGCGTTTAAATATTTTATGTGCGCTAGATGCAAATTATTCGTAAATGAACAGCTGATGATAACTTTCGAATAAATGATGCTTCTGAGCTTTTGAGGTTCAGCAAATGCTCAAAGGTATAATTTATTTGAAAGAAGTATATAATTTATTTGATATTGTTCGTTGTGCTCTTGCGTATGCATCTACTCTGGGATATGTTTCTCACCTGAGCCACAGTGTCGTACCGCTTTCCCCCCCATCAACCACACACACACACACACACACACACACACACACATACACACACATACACACACACACACACACACACACATATATATATATATATATATATATATATATATATATATATATATATATATATATATATATATATATATATATATATATATATATATATATATATATATATATATATATATATATATATATATATATAGATATATATAGATATATTAGTTTGGTGTAGGTTCGATTCCTGCTTACAGTTGGTAATTTTTTCATCCACTTTTCTTTCTTCTTATTTACATTCCATTAATGTTAATAACTTCCCCTGTACATTCCTTGGCATTACTGTCTGTTATATCTCATTATTATTGTGTTAAAAACACGGAAAAACGAGCCCTTAGGTATACACTTCTTTCCCTTATTAGATATATATATATATATATATATATATATATATATGACGCTACGATGAATGGGAGACCTGAACTGGCTCATACGCCATGTTTATTCTACTCTGCACTTCCTCCTTCTCTGCCTCTACAAAATATCCATCCCATCATATGTCACATGATTCCCCCTCCCCCCAAAAGAAGGCATGAGTTACAACTTACAAACAAGAAAAAGTAAACAAGGAGTGCCTTGGAAGTCACCAATGTTAAAATAAAGAGGTATTTTCACAAATTTTAAAATGCACGTGTTATCTTCTTCGTCGCTAAGACTTGAGGGGAGAGTGTGGCAGTCCGGTGATATCAATAAGAGATCTGGCGGGCGAGGCTGATGGTTGCGTCCTGGATAACACAAGAATGCTTTGGACGTGGAGATCGCGGAACTCGCAGCCGGCATTCTTGTGAAGAACAAACGATGTTCGAACACCTTGCAGAATCGACAGTTCGGATATCGTAGGCATCGAATTCTTCATCGTGGCACAGGCCTTTGGTGGAGAATGTATTTACGACGATGGGCCTTTTTGCAATGTTCTTTAAGCCTTAAGAGTGCACTCGATGAAGTTTTGTTTCGTCGTTGACATGGTTGAAGTATACGTTGATGTTGTTGTTTCTTGGTTTTGTCAACTTGCTTGTGGTGTGACATTGATTGTGGTGCGCCAAAAGTCTTAGCGAGTCCTCCTCAGGCTTCTACGACGCCAACCAATGCAACCGTTTCCGGCGCAAGAAAATGTGGTGGGTTTGGTGTACTTGCGTCTCCTGTATTTATAAACAGTTCATTGTTGGTGGTTGCCTGAAGAGTACTTATGTCAACAGAAGTCGCACCTGCGGTTTTGTTTTCATTATAGGCAGTGAGGTTGTATACTGGATTTACATTGCTTCGACCTTGTGATTGATGAACACTCGACGCTTCTGCAGAACACTTTTCTTCACAAGATGCTGATTGTGAATGCTTCTGTCTTTTTGGAACTGCTGAACTGAATACTTTGAACAAATGAGATTTCTGTGAACATTCGTTGTCTGGTTTGGCTTCATGCGGATTTACTAACTCGTCATGCGTAAGTGCCGTCACGCGTCCGAAGCCGTGTGGGCCATGTGTGTGACACGAAGCATCAAGGGATTCGGGTGGTGCAGTGAAATGTGAAGTGTTGTGGTGCAGTGAACACGTTGAAAATGCTGATTTCATTGCTCCTGGGAAAGCCGGCTTGAGGTTTAGGCTTTTGGCGAAATGGTCTAGATTCCTTTCGGTATACGGAGGCTTTACCTTGTCTGTTGCGACGTGCAAGTTACCAGTCGGTGTTTGAATGCGTGACGTTTTTTCGGAAGAGTCATATGATGGTAAAATGCTGGTATATTTTCTCTGAGGTCTCGTTTGGAAAATAGGCCTACTGCGGGAAGACTTCGTGTAACTGTGATGGGTGAGTTGAAAAGCCTTCCGCTGATGAAGTATGGAATGGTCTTCCTAGTATTCTTTGAAACAGGTGATCATTACTTCTTTGATCTTTTTCCAAGACTCATCGTTCTCGAAGATGTGGGTGAGGTAGAATTTGAATGCCTCACCTGAGATTTAGTCAGTGAAGTTGATGATCATCTCCCGTTACGACCAGGATACAGCGGCAGCGTGGAGCTCGAAAAGGTTGAACCAGTCCTGTACGGGTCCGTCGTCCGCTGATCCGGTGTACTTGGGGATGTCAAGGTCGTCTCATGGAGCTGTCATGATGCTGGTCTTGGTGTAGAGTTGGGATGTACTTTTGTGGTCCACATTCGGTCACTGCGTCTTGCTGAGACGTTCGAAAATGGTGGCCGGTTGATGAAGTGGCCGCCAGGTCTTCATCCTGTGGACTCGTGTGACGCTATAATGAATGGGAGACGTGGCCTGGCTCATACGCCATGTTTATTCTACTCTGCACTTCCTCCTTTTCTGCTTCGACAAAATATCCATCCCATCATATGTCACATGAACACACACACACACACACACACACACATATATATATATATATATATATATATATATATAGTCTAGTAGATCCTCCGTGAGCGGTCACAACGTGGTTTATTTCGACGTTTCCGCCTACTAGAGTCTGACCTTCATCAGGAATACTGATTCCTGATGAAGGCCAGACTCTAGGCCGAAACGTCGAAATAAACCACGTTGTGACCGCTCACGGAGGATCTACTAGACTATATGCAACGCTACGGCCACTCAACCACCATGCCTGCCTATATATATATATATATATATATATATATATATATATATATATATATATATATATATATATATATATTCAAGAGAGAGAGAGCGATATTGGTTGCTGTACCTCGATGTATATATATCAAGGTAAAGCAACCGATAGTACTACCTTCTTTGTACATAATATCGTACTTTACCACGATGCCGTACAGTGGTGATAATTGACAGGGCCAGCGCATTTACAGCAGTTCGACGAAGAATATCATGCAGCTTAGTGGTGAGCCGCGGCCTACCATCCAGAGCCAACTGGGCTCACAGAGCTACTAAAGAACGCTAGCTGATGTTATTTTCATGTACGTTCACATCGACCACACAAAACTTGGACGACTTTCTTTCATACGTTACATTGCCGTATGTAAGAGCCATGCAATAAACTGCAGGCTTCACTTCTTTGCGGCTGCTGGATTACCGGGAAGCTGTAACAACATTGGATACCATGCTGTTAGCCCCTACTGTTCAATGTTGGCAGTGACGGTGCTGAGTTTGCTAGACACAATGAAGAAGCGTGCCAGCTTAAAAAAAATGTGTGTCCGCTTTCAGTAACACAACGACGCCTGCCATTATAACCTCCACCGTCAAGACGACACGTACCAACCAGGGCACATTTTGTGGGTGTTGACCTTGGTCCGCCCACGTGGTCACTCAGAGGAGCTGTTGCACCACTACTTTGGCCCTTATAAGCTCTTACAATGGTGCTGCCACATCACCCGTCGAAGTTGGCAGCTACGTAGTTTATGTCCCAATTGTCCTGTCGAGCCCGCTCTTCTAGCGTTTACTCGATGGTTGTTGCTTCCGCATGAAACTCTGCAACAGTTTGTGGTGAGTTGCAGACGAGAATATCGAATAGCTCTTGTTTCACCCCACGCATGAGGTGACGCAGCTTCGTATCTTCAGTCATATGGAATATGCGTGGTTGAACAGGCGGATCATGTCCTCGATAAACATTGCGACACTTTTGTTGCTGAGTTGGTTTCTGGTTTCAAGCACAGCTTGCGCCTTTTCTTTCCGATCTGTGCTGGCATAAGTAGCCAGAGCTTGTCACCAAAATTCATCCCAGGTAGTAAAGGAAGTTTCATGGTTCTCATACCAAGTCTTTGCAAAGTCCTCTAAAGCAAAGTATACGTGGCGGTGCTTCTCTCTCTCATCCCAATCGTTCAAACTTGCCACCCTCTCAAAGAGGTTCAGCCAATCTTCTACGTCTTCATACGAGTCGCCATGAAATACTGGTGGCTGGTGAGACTTATTTATCACCACTTGTGCCGGTGTTACCTGGCTTGTCATGAGCCCCGTGTACATGGACGCGACGGGGGCGGGCTGAGTTGAGCGGCGGGTTCAGCTTACCTCGACGCGCCCGAGTTTATATGAACTCGCACGGACGAGTTGAGGTGAGCGGTGATCGCAGCGACGCTTTGCGTCGAGGCGAGCCGAAAGCCCGTCTTCCGGTACCGGTTTCCGCTCCTCCAAGCCTGCGCTCTCGCCGCTCTGGGCTGCGGTTGTTTACGCAGTTGTCGCTCCGCCACCGCGATGGCAATCTCAGCTCCCGTATTGGTATTTTTTCTCAGTTTGCACCAGCTGTACTTTATGGTTGTGGTGGTGTCTTGGCTAACACTGCACAACGCGATGGCAGCAGTGGTTCTGTAAGCGCAGGAAAATGGAGCATGAATCAACAAGCCGGCTTTGGTGCATTTAGGAGGCTGCCGAAGAACCCTCGGTGCAGTGAAGTGCGCTTACGATCCGCCATTGACAGCCTTGGGGGCAGCTCAATATAAATAATATTTTCTCGTGTAAAACAAAGATTCGTAATAAACTTACAGAAATAAATATCGTTTCTGCACCCTTTGAAATGATCCAAAGGGTATATTTTCATATGGAGCGCCACACAGACCAATAAGTGCCTGAACATGAGCAATATTGCAAATTTTTCAAAGTTCGTGTGCCAGCGCTTCCAAACTACTGTCTTCGCGACTCGTGTTTTTCCCCCACTTACCGTCAACAATGCAAGCAAGCTATGCAGCTGCGTTGTCTCTGGAAAAGTTGAAAAGCTGTAAAAATTTCTGACTTTGATCAAGAACACTGCATTGCTTCCCCGCAAAGCACATTAACATACACTAGTGGTGGATGCGTTTTAACAAGGAAATGCGGTTATTTTCTTACCGACTGGAATCGTTTTACCGTGCTGCGTATAATATTTCACTTTTTCGAAATTTCGTCACAACCTAACTGCCACCATATTAAAGAAATTAAAATTTTCTTTAGAAAATTGGTTTCAAACATTGATAGTGTAGTAAAGTGACCAACCATTACTTTTTATAGTGTGATCGTAGATGGTCTAGCGTACTGTCTTGAATATTTGGGGTGGAACGACCCTCATCTCGTCCAAATCCGAACACTAAACCCGAAAAAACGTTCGAAATGCCTAAGTCCATTCAGGGATTCATAAAACACGAATTAAAAAGAGCGAAACCAACCCTGGACTACGCTTTTCCTCTGAAGAAAATTACATGTATTGTTAAAGGCACTTAATTTTTGTGATAAAGTCAATTTACACCACTTGCAAAAAAACCCGATACAAAACTTACAAAGAATAAAATACCCGAAAGTATTTGCCTTTTCATAGTCGAACCTGGCTGTGAAGAACGCAAAATAAACGCAAGCGGAGTTGGAATGCTGCGCATCAGTAGACAATTCTGTGAATTTACGCAAATGTATTCTGATGGCGAGGTGACCAGAAACTTTATTAAAGCGTTCGTGTGCACGTATTTGAGATTTCTGGCGCACAAGCCAATTTCCTGCTACGGACAGAGCAAAATAGCCGGTCGTGAGAACGATAACCAGTAAGCTCTCGTAGGACGCGTCAAGCAAGATTTAAACGTAAAATTGATCTGCATTTACTGCATAACAGAACGATGTCCTCGTTCTGTTATGCTTGCTATCGAGCAAATCACTCAGTTTTTTTCGTTGACTAAAGCTAGCAACGTCGTTATTTCATCATCTGTTCACATGGTGCGTGGAGTCCACGAGGATGTCATCGTGCCTAGCGCGCGCGTACCGGCCGACAGAGAAAGAGCAACGTCGGAGTGATGGAGACAGGGCAAGCGGAGATCGCGACGGGCGGGAGAGGTCACGAGCGGTCAACTCAGCGCGACCAGTTATACATGCCCTTTCTGAGCGCGGCGAGTTCGGTGAACCTACCCCCTGTCTCCGGGTCGACGGGACTCGCCGCGACGACTCTCAGCCCCGACGCGTCCTCTTATACATGGAGAGGGCGAGTCCAGAAAACCTGTTTATTTCGACTCAACGCGCCCTCGTCGGGTCAATGTAAACGGGCCTATGGGGGTGGCGTCCATTGACTGACTTCACCTCAGCGTGAAGTGAAGTGGACTGAATCCTGGTGAGTCACCTCGCAGATGGCAACTGGTCCTCTGATACACAGGTGTCAGCTCCACAGAATCAACTCACTGGTGGTCGGGGCTACGCTGTCTTGCGTTCGTAGGGCTTCGATCCATCACCCCGCACCTCCATAAAAAATTTAGCGATGTTGAAGGACTCGGGGTAATAATAAAACGTATTTATTTAAAGGACCAACCTGTGTCCACCACTCAAAGTGACTATGGTCGTAGAACTGCGTGTCAGTCGAACACTAAAGACGTCTTTCAGCTGCCTTCTTCTTCCTTTCCATAAGAAGTCCCGAGTTCCGAGAAACAATTCCAAGTGTGACTGCTCTTCCTAAGTGCAGCTGTCGTCTGTTTCTGTTTTATTTTACTACCCAATCAATTGTGCCATGCATGACATGCCCAACAGCAACCCTGTGCACAGCCGGGAGGCCCCCACTGCACGCGTAATCGAGAAGCGGGCAAGGAAGTCGCATTGCGCCCGCCTACCAGCCTCTGCCGCAATACGCGGAACCCTTCTTTCTACGACGAAATGTTCACGGGACCCCGAGTAGTTAAAGGCTTAAAACTTCCTAAAATGCCCGATTACCAATCTCTGCCCCAATACGCGGTACCCCTCTTTCTACGTCGAAATGTTGACAAGGCTCCGAGTAGTTAAAGGCTTAGAACTTCCTAAAAAAGCTCTTTTTTGCCCCACACCGAACCGCCAGTGCCAGGAGGCGCGGCCTGGTCGGGAAGAATGCGTTAGTGAAAGGAAGCATACACAGACCACTGACATCGTCAGAAAGGTGACGGGGAGAAAGGGGAGAGAGATGAAGGGGGAAGTGGAAGGAACAGTGGAAGGGGGGCGCCCGAGGGGAGTCCACCGTATAGTCTTTTTTCCTCTTTTGTTCCTTTTTCTTCTTTTTTCTTTTTTTCTTTCTTTTTTCCTCTTTCCTTTCCCTCTGATCTGTCTGATATTGTATAAAGCTGAGCACCAACAAACTGTACCTTTAATCCTGATGAAGGCCAGACTCTAGGCCGAAACGTCGAAATAAACCACGTTGTGACCGCTCACGGAGGATCTACTGGAGTATATGCAACGCTACGGCCACTCAACCACCATACCTGCCTATATATATATATATATATATATATATATATATATATATATATATATATATATATATATATATATATATATATATATATATATATATATATATATATTAGTTTCGGCCGTGGTTCGGGCCTTCGTCAATCAGAGTACGGTGCACGGCATGAGTGCTGTTAATTTACATGTGTATATCAATGAGAATAAAATATGAAAACTGACATGACAGGAACTGTATGTACAAATATAAATACATGTCACTCGCTTTGAAGTGAACCTGATGCACATGTAAAAAACATCATTTCAGCGAGTGAGCACGTTGCGAGCAGCTGGTTTATATATCAAGGATAAAACGCTTAACATGACATGTAGAACGACTGGTAATAGCAAAGTGCGAGAGCAAACAAATATGTAAAAAACATGAAAGAGCTATAATAAATATGTTACATAGCTGCTACGTATACAACTGATATAGACGATGTAGTGTGACTTGCTAAGCAAAGAAGATAACAGATGAATATAGGTGATACAGGTTCCATTGATAAGCAAATGAGTTTTTCTACGTTTTCATTCAGACCAGACGCGATGGTGTCAAACTTATAGTTGAGAAATGGCTCACGGGCTTCTCTGCCATGATTTGTGCGAAAACCACATTCGAGTATTGTGCCTTGTAGATCTTCAAAAGAGTGGTTAGGGAGGTGCATGTGTCTAGAAATGGGCGGGTGAGGCAAATTGTTAGCATGATATTTATGACGGTTAAATTGCAATATAAAAGGCTCTTCTGTATGCCCAGTGTACATTTTTTCGCATAGCACACATTCTATCACATATATGAGACTCTTCGAGTCATGTTCGAGGTTGCCCTCGATTTTTAGGAAGTTGTAACCAGCGCTGGTGACCTGTTGGGCTGTGCGCATGCACGGATACTTTACATCGCGCTTTTCTGCAGGGATGGCAACCGATCGTATCAGGACGGTCTTTTTTTGACGACGATGATAATGAGATATGATGATATGTGTCAAATATTTTTGGCCCTGCGATACACTGCTTTAGGTGGTTCTGCAAAAACGGTTCTGAGGTGTTCGCTTTGCATTAGAAAATTGTAGTGCTTCCTTAGCTCATCAGAAACACATTGAACTGACGCAGATAGGGTGAGGACTACCTTTGTGTGCGGTAAGAAAGTAGAGTTAGTTCTTAGCAGCGCGCAACAGCGTCCTACAATTATACAGGGTGGCACGTTTTATTGCACCATAAATTAAATGTGGTGGATATTTTTTGTCTGACTAGAGCATCCTTCAGTGTTCTCAATTTTTTTTTAAACTGAGGTTGCTCTGCACAGACTTTTTTAAAGCGTAAGGTCAGACTGTAAGGGACCATAGTTTTGCGATGTTTCCCATGACTAGTATGAAAGTGCAAATACTGGTACTGGTGTGTTGGCTTCTTGTCGAGGGCCGTAGATAGTTTATCATTCACAACCAAAATGCCGACATAGAGAAAACTAATCGTAGTTGAGGAATAGGTGTGAGAAAATGATATTGATATATATACGGGTATCACCAAAGCCAGATATGAAGAAAAGCAATTCCTGTTGACCGTGCGGCCAAACACAAACATGTCATCGATGCAACGTTTATAATAAAATTAATTCAGCGCGTGGCTTTGCAAAAATTTACATTGAAGCTGGCCCATAAAAACAATAGCGTAGTTGGGTCAAATCCGCGTACCCATTGATGTGCCACTACTTTGGAAATAGTGTTGCCCTTCAAATTGAAAGTTGTTTAGCTCTAAAATAAGCCTGAGCAATTTTACTAATGTGTTGCGGTCGATGAGTCTATCCAATGGTGCTGTTTCATAGGACCTGGCGACTGCCACGATTCCGTCTACACGTGGAATGTTGGTTTATAGGAATGCTACGTCTAGTGTGACAAAAAAGAACTTTGAGGAAATTGAGACCGCGGCGCAGAACACTGCGCTTCTCACCTGTTAGTTTAATGTCCGTATTTTTTCGCCAGGTACTTTTGCCTGATTTGGCCGTTACAGGGGTGGAGTTTTAAATCTTATCACTGCTTACATAAAACAAGAAGGCTCATCATATACAAAAAAACCCCAAAAACACTATATTTCATCTCCTGTAAAAAGTGAACAAAATCTGACATGTTAACTATCATATCAACCATAAAGAAGCAACGCGAGAAAGAAAAATTGTACAAAATTTTATATCGCCTGATTTTGCACTATCGCCACATTATCCATACATTACGTCATTTACTGCCGAGCGTTTGCATCATAATGCTAAAATCAACATGTCACGTGAAATTTCCATGATTCCGTATGCTCAATCAAATTGATTGAGAAAAAAAATGGCATTTAATACTCACACTAGCTTGTAGGTGCACAGATCATTTTTCTTATTTCTCCCCAAACTAAATAATTATCATTCTTTATTACTTGTTTTCTTTTAAATTATGGACAGGAAACCAAAAATATAAACACTGAGATGTAGAGTAATTTTATACACCACCGTATAAATTGTTTTCTGTACGATACGTCTTGTGATGTTATTTTTCCCACGTTGTAAAGAAAGCCAATAGCAGCACTTTACTAGTGCGCTCGCGGTCCATCACCCGACTTGTTTACACATTTAGCGGGCATTCTTTACAACGTGAAAAAATAGCAGCGCAAGACGTATCGTACAAGAAACAATTTATTAGGTGGTTTCTGAAAGTACTTTACATCTCATTGTTCATATATTGGGTTTCCAGCCCATATTTTAAAATTAGGCATATATTATTGCAAAATAATTAGCTTGGGGAGAAATAAAATATAGCCTGAGCACCTACAGGCTGATGTGAGTTGTATGCGTTTGGTTCGATTCACATCCTAAGTGCGTTTCCTTTTCAAATTATTGGCTCAAGTTTTGTGGGACACCTGTAAAAGGTACCTGAATGTATTTCTAGTTCATTGCATAATATTTTCGAGTAGTAGTGTGACTAACGTTGCCTGTAGATAGCCCGGAAAGAACCGTATTTTTTAAATGTAGACTCGCCAAAGATTCAACGACTTTTTATCAGCGAGTACCAGTTATAAGGAACAGTCTGGTATGGGCCATGGGTGTTTCAATTAATCAAAACGCCCTTAACTCATGAAAATGTTTTGTCTAAAACGTAACCATTTAAGCGCTATTTGCTGAAGGTAAACCCGCCTGCATGTTTGCGTTTAAAGGACGTAGTCTTTGCCTGAAACACGTTTGATGGTGGAAAGCGGTTAAGAGAGTTCCTCAATTTCAACGACCAAAAAGGTGGTGCCTTCGCCCCAGTGAAAGTAATTTCCAAAATGTTTTGGAAAATAAATATACATGATTGTTAATTAGGGGAGCGATTTCGTATTTAAAAAGCACTAATAAATTACAGCTGACCTATTTCTGTTTTAAACATTCCGGGTAACATTCTGCAGTTTGCATCCCAGCTGCATCAGAAAGTTTGATAGTATTCATTCCTTATGTTTTCATAGAGACGCGTTGCGAATATATCGTTCGTCGTCAATTTTAGCCACGTATGCCATTACTTCTGATTGATATTAGCGCTTGCAGTGGTAAAAAACGCAAATATTTTCTTGGTTCTGTGTGCATTCTACTTTCGTGTATAACATTCAGCTAATTCAGTGAAAGAAGAAAAGTTTGAGGGCTGGTGTGCTTGATGTTATCTTAACAAAGAACAGGAGATAATGTAACTAAGGCAAATATAAAAGACATCGGTGGTACTGTGCCAACGGCACACTCTACTTTCTTTTCGTTTATACCATAATTCCTAACAAACAGTTAAAGTCACCACAAATGTACTTTCCCACACATGCTGTGGCAATGCCCTGCGTTGAGCGAGAGCAGTAAGTCTGCTTGTTCGGAAGCGGAGTGGAACATTCTTCTCGCAAGCCACGACAAAAGAGACCAGCTTAGAGCCATCCAGAGGTCCCGCGATATAGCCTTGGAGTTTAACTTCTCCATCCCGTAGTGGGAGTGGCCCACCGGCGTCGATCCCTAAGGGTGGTTGAGTGCCGCCTCCAGATAATAATAAAGTTCTTTGCCTGCCTGACTGCTTGTTTTTCGTGAAGTATTCTGACCACACGACGCGGCCACTACTATAAACTCCAAATATATTTTGTTCGATATGAAGTGCTACGGTGCATACAATTGGTGGACGAAAAAATAAAACTGGAGTTGCAAACACGCAGGATTGAATATACTTCTAAAAGGAATCAGTCACGTTCGTTCCTAAAGACGCTGTCTCCTAATCACCAAATGAGACTGCGGAAACATGAGCAATTCTCAGTGGCCAACTTTTCAACAGAAAGCTCTTTATGATTACCAAATCGTTCCGTGAGCGTAGCAAAACGAAAGAATCATAGGTATACTCACACACTACTCGACTTGAGCTTTTGCAGCAATGAGGTGGATAGCAATTTGTCCCACCCTAGTGACTGCTTCTTCTCCTGGTTTATTGCAGACGAAAAATGTATTGTTCTCCTCGTGGAACCAAAGTACTTGCTCATGGTAAGTCTTTTATTAAATATGTTTTAATACCGAAACACTGAACTGGCTTCCTATCTACTCTCTTTAATCAATTTTCGATCATTGACGAGTGTGTTCTTCGTGATACTTAATCATAGCATATCCACAGAGTCAATGATAAATAGTAGGGCGAAACGTCCTTCTGATCATCCGTCCGTGTGCCGTTCAGCTGTGCTGCGTCCATGCGTCCGATCGCGTTCGAGAATGCAGATGGCGCACGGGTAACACCGACAAGACGCGAGCCATGGAAGCCTAGCGCAAGCGTCTACAACGCGCCCACTGCTCTCCTTTATCCATTCTTCAACAACGACCTGCCACGTACAGCGACTATCCAGGACACCGAGAGAGGCACTCGTTCTCCGCGCACTCAAGCAAAGTGCGTGCAGCAGTCTATCGGAGAGCTGCAGCAGAGTAACACCATTTAGGAGGTGGGACGAGAAATGATCAGTCATTTCTTTTGCCTTTTTTTTCTCGTTCCTTCTTCTCTCGATTATGCGTGACCAGTCACAAGGTTAGACTACACGGAGCTTCGCCCGTAACACGGAACTATAACACACGGAAGGGGCCGAGATAGTGTGGTTGAAACAGGGCGCGCACAGGGTCGTACAGCATGAACACGCGTGTCGCTGTTTTTAGGTCCTGAGCGATGTACGCTGCACGTGGACGGCTGCGGAAGAATGTGTTGAAAGACTTCGCGCAGCTGCTCGATGTATTATGTTGCTGTTAGCTGGATGGCACTGCCGCTTTCTTCGAAGAAATCGGCAGGTGGGCAAAGCGAAGTGCCATAAACAAGCTCGGAAGTGGAGCAGAAGAAGTCCTCTTGAAAGAAGATTGAAATCCTAGTAGGGTGAGCGGGAGGTGGTCAACCCACCTGTCGGGGAAACCGTGTGCTGTGAGTGCTGCTTTGAGGTGCCGGTGGAATCTCTCGACGAGGCCGTTTGTTTGAGGATGGTACGACGCTGTACGCAGGCGTGAAATACCAAGAAGTTTCAGGAGCTCAGAAAAGAGGAAAGATTTGAAATAGCGACCCCGGTCCGATACAAACGTCGTCAGGCAGCCCAATCGGGATATCCATGTAAAAACAAAAGCCGCTGCGACACATGCCAGGCATAGGAGTCGCTTCGAGCCAGCGGGTGAACGATCTACTCATGTCGGAAGATAGCGATAGCCTTGACATAAGGGTAGTAGGCCAACGATGTCGATATGCACAACGGCGAAACATTGGTCGGGTTGCAAGAAGGGCTTTGATGAAGCAACGTTGTACCGTTGAACTTTGGCGCGCTGACACAATGCACACTCACGAACCTAATCCCTGATGTTGGCGTTCATGCCGAGCCAGACAAAGCGTGAAGAAAGAAGATTTTGGGAAGCGCGAATCCCGGGGTGAGAAAGGCTGTGGTAGGCGTCGAATATTTTCTTACGGAAAGGGTGGGTTACTATTGGTCTGGGTGTGCCTGTAGAGGTGTCACAAATAAAGGCACATGTTCAAAGGTTACTAGTTCGAGCTGAAGTGATGTGGACGCTTCGCGTAGGTTTTCAAGCTCAGTGTTGTTTGATTGGGCTGCAGCCAGATCCTGGAGTTAGAATGGAAAGGATGTTGAGGTGGAGGTTTTAGAACGACTGCTGGTGATGGCATCCACGTGACTGAGAGCGTCAGCTGGAGCATTGTCAACACCGCTGATGTGGCGTATATCAGTCGAAAACTCTGAAATGAAGGCAAGCTGGCGCACCTCGCACGGTGTTTATAGTGAGTCAGATCGGTCGAATAAATGTGTGAGAGGTTTATGTTCAGCGAAAATTGTAAAATATCGGCCTTCAAGCAGGTGTAGAAAATGGCGCCGGGCGAGAAAGATGGGGAGCAACTCACGCTGAAAACTCTGTAGTTTCTTTGGGCAGAGGTCATACGCTTGGAGAAAAAGACAAGAAGCTGCCACTGATAGTTCACTTTTTGCTGGAGTACGGCCCCAAGTGCAGAACAGGATGCATCCGTCATGAGCGCCAAGGGGTGACTGGGATTGTGGAGCGTCAGCAGTATGGCTACAGCCAAAGCGTTCTTGATGATGTTAAAAGCTTTTTGCGCAGCGATGTTCCATGGTATAGTGCAGTTTCCGAGGGTTTGCCACAGTGCAAATTGTCCAGGGGCTCCAACAGTGTAGCACAGTTCCTAATAAATTGTCGGTAGAAATTCACAAGCCCTAACCACTGGCTCAGCTTGGTTATTGATGTAGGCTTTGGGAACTCAACGATTGCTTGCACGTTGTCAGGAAGTAGGCTAATTCCACTGCTGTCCAAGCTATGACTCAGGAAATCAAGAGATGGCACTCCGAACTCAATTTTCGCAGTGGTCACAATGATTACTTTGGTTGACAGGTTCTCGAGAAGTTGACGAAGATGTTGCAAGTGCTCCTCGTGGGATGAGCTTGCCACCAGCAGGTCGTTGACGTAGGCGAACACAAACGCAGACCACGTAGGACCATGTCAATGAACCACTGGGACGTTTGTGCAGCATTGCAGAGGCCGAATGGCATTTTCAGGAACTCAAAAAACCAAATGGAGTAGTAATTGCCGTCTTGAGAAAATATTCTGGAGCAACAGGAATTTTGTGAAAGGCTTTGACTAAGTCGATTTTAGAGGACACTCTTGTGCCATGTAGAGCTGATGTGAAATCCTGAATGTTAGGCAGCAGATACCGGTCGGGAACAGTTTTGCGTTCAGGGAAGGGTAGTCTCCACAGGGTCTCCAGTCACCTGACTTTTGGGGGACGTGGTGAAAAGGAGACGCCCAGCTGCTCGATGATGGTCGTATTATTCCCAGTTCCAACATGTGTATAACTCAGCCCTGGCTACTTGGAGCTTATTTGGAGCAAGTCACCATGGGCGAGCGACAACAGGTGGAGCAGTGGTGATGATATGGTGGCGGACGTCATGTTGCACGGGTTTTGTCCAGTGAGGTGGTTGCGTGATGTCCGATAATTCTCGAAGAAGCTCTGCGAAACGGTCATCAGTCACTGTTGTAGTTGGAGCGATTATGTTCGAGTCATGTGAAACAACACCATGGACAGAGAACAGTGTGGTAATGTCTAGCAGGCGTTGCCGTTTCACGTCGACCAGCATTTCATGGTGTTTTTAGAAGCCTGCACCAATGAGGGCGCGGCGCACGTCAGCGACGAGGAAAACCCAACGAAACACGCAGCGCAAGCTAATAAGCTTAGAGTGAGCGACCACGATTTGTATACGAGGATCTTGCTACTGTTGACAGCTTGCAGGTAGGAGATTGGGGGTATTGTTCGGTCGGATTTTTGTGCCGGAATAATGCTGAGTGTCCATCAGGTACTGCTGGCCTGTGATTTTGTCCATGACGTGAGACAGGCGACTTTTGGGTTGGCCTTGACCAGTCTCTGCCGTCAATGGTCGCCCTGCCTGTTTTCCTGCCACGAGCAAGGTTGGAAGCAGTGACGTGCGTCCTTCAAAAACGGCTTTGTACCACTTTGTAGAGCCAGGTCGTACGAGACGGACACGTCTTGTCAGTAACAACGTCTACTGTATTCTGAGAACCAGAGACTCGAAAATAAAGCAGGTGCACTCAGTGCATCGGAAGTGACAAGAGTAGAAGAGACGAATGAGAAACAAAGAAGAAAGCAGCACGTTGCTTGGAATGCTGCTCCGCAGGTTATTATAACCGCGGGGTGCGCGATGGTGGCCACGTCGCTACAACGGTGATGCGACTAACGTTGACAGTCTCAATGACGCATTCGACATCCACTACGTGGCCTGCGTCTTACATCCTCTCGCCCTCGATAAAACACCGTGATGTTTCATCAGTTTATCTCCTTACTTGTAGAAGCTGGAGAAATGCAGCATTACTGTAACATTCAAAAAGTCTTCGAAAAAATTAGTATCGTACGGCGGAAAGTGTGAACAACGAGCGAGAACACAGACGCAATTTCACTAGCTGCAATGTGGTCGGTGGCTTTTGCGCACTCGTCTGTCTTTCGGGGGATTTGCTGACCCTGTCTATTGGACGGCAATTTTAACAACAATATAATCACACTCGAAACCTGTCGCTGAAATCCTTTGTGGGCCCTCAAAAAGGTCTTAGTTCGACAAAGTTTCTGTTTGGAGCAGACGATCTGCGTACAGCAGCTGCGGCGGCTGGAGCGCGGTTAAAAGTGAAATCCTCAAGATGTGGTCACACACTAGAGGGCGCTACTCCAAGATAATGAGGCCACTAATACTGCCTAAAAGTGAATATTTCGAACATGTGCAGCTAATAACTTTTTAGCATACGGCAAATTTAATCTTGATGTCACCTTGATGCCGTCAGCACCTTCAACCCTTCTTATCTACTACCTTTCGAACTAATCACATCGATTAACACAGATGCACTGTTGTCATTTGAGCTCTCATTGCTTTTAAGCAGTTGTACCAGCCACGTAATTTTTTTTTGATGTCCAACATGCACATGACCGAACATCCGCCATTAATTGTTACAACAACAATGACTTCCACTCGCCAGTTAGACAATGGTTGATTCGTGAAACTGTGTGATTTAACGCCCCAAAACCACCGTATGATTATGAGAGATGCCGTAGTGAAAGGCCCAGAAATTTCAACCAACTGCGGTTCTTTATCTTGCGCCCAAATCTGGCACACAATCCCACAATGTTGTCAGCGCCATAAAAATTGCAGTCGCGGGAACCGAGATTTGATTTTGCGAGATGGAGGTCAGCAGCCGAGTACCTTAGGCACCATACCACCACGGTTATGCTCCGTGCGACAATTAACACACCGTGTTTCAGCAGGAGAACTTCACGTTACCTTAATGAGGCTGAAGATATTTTTAAATGCGACGTTATCCCACCTTCACAAAATACATGGGCATCACCTGGGCCACCGAATAAAGTTAATAGCATATTTGTCTTTCCCCTTCTTTACTGGTGCCTGAGCACGGTCAATCCAGAGGACGTCTACCCTTAAAAACATTGACGAGGCAGTTGGCTTTCAACAAGCGCCTTGTTTTTTTTTCGTATTTTTTTGTGCGTACATTTGAATTCGTGGCATAGAAAGGTGCCCTTGGCAGATACAGATTGTCCACATTATTGTTATACTTGCGGTTTATATCAGTAAATGTTATGCCTTACTGCCTGTGTAAGTGCCAACTACCTTCGAGCGCCAGATATACGTGATTTTCCGTCGCTTTAAGTGGCACATATATCTCTGTGACCTCAGCTATATTATTGCCGTTGGGAACGATTTAGCAAAAGATTTTCAGCTCCTGAAACGTGTCTAGGCCTGTCTGAAGGCTACCCCACACCAACAGAATCTCATTTAAGAGCAGTATCGCTACGTGGAAGCTTACAATTCTCGGTCACGTGGTATCAAATGATAGACTACTACCACAGGAGCCACAATACGTGCTGGCGCTGGCTTCGGAAACTTATAACGTTCACGCAGTTGCGAAGTTTCACAGCGGTCTGCTGCCACTTCCGCCTGTTGGAACTCAAACTTTCTTTTGTGATTGCACCTTTGACCAGCTTTTGAAAGGTGTGACTGATGTCTCCCCATGGTCTTCCGAGTGTGACGACATCACCACATATATTGCACCAGTACGATCATAGGGCAGACTTAGGTGTGAAGCCTTTAGTCTTGGCTTCGGCGTGAATCTTGAACAACGAATGTCTGATTTCTCCCAGTATGTCTCCACATAGGCATGCATAACTTCAACTAAGGCTTACCCCTGTATTATAGAACGTCCATTCGATCAACGCTTCGCCTTCACTTGAGAAAGCCAATAGGAGTGCCGTCTCTAGGCACGACAAGTCGCGGCATATCAGCGATGATTTTCTGCGATTCTTGAGTAGCACATCGTCATTTTTGTGACATGCTGTAGTGCAGAGCTCAACTCTGTCAAGGGAAGGGGGAAAGTTGAGTCGAGGCGCGTTTGTGAATACGGGGGTTAGTCTGACTATATAGTGTAACCAATAAAAGATGCATGAAAATAGTTTCGGCACTTGTCAAGTTCAATACATACATATATAACTACACGTTTCATTTAGTACTGAACAATTTTGCATTATTTGGTGGCCAGCTAACGAATCTAGGAAGTTGTTTTGCCTAATGTGTGCTTCGACTTCAAAAGAACAGCATGTGCTTATATTGCTTAATTTTATGAATTTGTAATTCATCCAGGATTGTAATTGCCAAAGTTAGATGCTGACCAGACCGCAATATTTAGAAATTTGAGTGATTGTTTTAGATCTTTATGCTATGGTTACATGAGAGCCAAGATTAGTTAAGTATTTCCGAAAGCTCACGCGAGCACCATTGGTAACATTACAATGTTTCACAGACGGGTTTGTGAAGTACGACACTTTTCGTCGATGATCAAAATATATTGCTTTAAATATGCCGGATTATTGTCATCCTATTGCACGGCGCATGCTCTTCCGGGTGGTCTTTTTTAACACTGAAACGTTTAAATTACCTACATGGTATTTCTGGCCATATACAGGGGTGTACACATTCTGCTTTTGGGAAAAACAGTGAATTGGCTGTCAATATTTGGGAACAAATGTCATGAGTATTCAATGCCATAGCAATTTTTGGTAGTTTTTTTTCCGTGAGCAAGAGTTATCTTAATTATACTAATAAAATATTTGGCAAACTTCACAAGATAGCCCATTATGAAATGGCTGGCGCACAAGGAAAATCAAAATTAGATCACTTCGCCGTTCTTCGATGCCTGTTTGAGACACGAACTACTTGATCTCTAAAAAATAGCACACGCAAAGACAGCAGGCGTCAACCGATAATCAACTATAACGATGCTTTAATTACTACTTAGGGTATTCGATAAATTGGAGCATGCTTGCAGTCGACTGAGTTGTGAAGCGCCAGTAAAAGCCTTGGCCACTTTTAATACCGAAACATATTCGGAATCAGCTTTTTTTTGCTGCACTTCGTGTTGCGACTCCTTTTCTAATTTTATGTTTGAATCAGTTCAAAACTCTTGGTACCCCTACACTTTTTAACTAATTCGCTAAATGCGGTCTATAGCGTCTCATAGAACGAAAAATATACGCTTGTTCACTGTATGAGTATTGCGTGTTATTGTGCCTGCTTCCTTGATTAGCAAAAAATGCACAAGCACAGTTAAAACATTTCATTTTTTTTAAATACTTTCACGCTCAAATTGATCTATGCACTTACGCGCAAAAATATAAATCATTTTTTGAGTCATGACACTGCCATCAGAACAACGTCAAGAACCTTCTTTGTATCATATAACGAGGAGGCGCTGTTTTGCCATACAATCTCGAATGTCTTTAATATATTAAAGTTCAGATATTACTGCTTACATGTCATGTTTTCTGTTTGAAAACAGGGATAACAAATGTTGGATCAGCATGCACGAAAACGAATGTTATTGTGATGACAGCTGACAGAGAACCTGAAAAATTCGTTTTGACAGCTGCTCACGAGATCGGGCACGCGTAAGTTGAAAAAAATGCTACTTATAATTTGATTGATACCTCAAATTTTCGAGCGCTTGGAGTTTTTTGACGTGCACCAAAATCTGCGCACATTGGCCTACAGCTTTTTTGCCAACATCGAAAATGCAGCCACCACAGCCGCGATTTGATCGCGCGACCTGCAGGTCAGCAACGGAGTACCTTAGCCACTACACCACCACGGCGGTGCGAAAATGCTATTTCTAAACTAATTTCCAAACGTACTTCTAGACAACAGAATATACCTGCAGCATATGAGTAAGATTGTAAGTTATTTTGTAGGTCTCATTAAAAATTAGGCATTAACTAAAAAAAGAAGTTTGGTGGAGCTTTGCTACAGGTAAAACTAATGGCCAGTGCACCACCAGAATATTTGGTATATCGTAGGATTATTCCTACCATCTTTACTTCTATTACTAAACAGGCACGTGGCATCTGTCTCTTAGACTGTAGCTATAATTGTTTAGTTGCCAGCCTGTAGTTGCAAATGTGGTTTTTCATCTTGCTTGGTACTCTAGGAGCGCTAATCCCACTTTTTTTTTATTTATGCGTATAGTGGGTAACTGGCATGTGCTGTGCCGTGATGGCAGAAAGAGAAAGTGTGATCTGGAATATCTAGTTTCTCACAAACATACCTAGGGGGAAATGTGATGCCACCGTCTATGTGAATATCTTAAGGGGCTTCGTCGGAGCAATGGGAATGAAAGTGCATGTGTCTGCGAGGTTTGTCTTGGCTCGTGTTGAGCGAGGCTGCGGCTCAAAAGCGGATGCACCTGCGCAAATGAAGCTTCTCTAAAACAAAACTTTTAGAAGTGGATCTCGTTCACGCTTATTATTTTCTAAAATAGACGTGCACTTTCTTAACGGCATAAATAAACGGCTAAAAAAACAGACGACATAAACTGGCACAGGGAAAGCTGGCTTTGTCAGTTGCCTGACAAGTTTAGTAGCCGCAGGTTACTTTTTCTGCTTCGTAAAGTTGTACAACTACTCAATGATTCTCAGTGTAAAAACACGTTTATGTGCAATGAAAAAACATAAGTAGCTTATTAAGCGCACATTTAGTGAGAAACCAACCATTTTAGTGTGAAGCCAGACGTGTCTTTAAGATATACGAATCCAAATCAACTTCGAAGCTCACAGATCCCAGTATTCCCTTGCATACGGTAGCTCCCTAGTGCCAGATTTTCCTCTAGGTAATTTTGTGAGAGAATCTCCAGGGTATAGAACTTCTTGTTTTTTTATTTCGGAAGTCTGCCCCTTGGCATCATAATTTTTTATTCAAAAATACACATATAAGTTTTCTTCATGTATAAAGTCTATTAGAGAAAAGTGGGTGTGGTCCACGAAGCCAGCGGTCCAAGTCTGGTGGTTGGCAAGGCCTGAGACCTCATTTCACTCAAAGTTTTTGTCATCGTCATGATCACGGATGGCAGACATGATGCACTTTAGGAAGGTTCACCCTTAAAAGTAACCCGCCCTCATCCCAGCGACCGCCGTAAGATATTGAAACGTCGTCGTGGTGACCACCCGACTACCACGTAGCGTCTAACAAAAGGCAAGATTTTTTGAGGCACCAAAGCTGCTAAGAAAATGTGTCTTTGAATACTGTACAAAAAGCTTGAGGGCGTTGCGGGGGTATCGTTAGCATTTGAAACTCAATGGGAGCCCTCAAAAGGTTAGCGTGTAACGTCAACCTTGGGCTGATGGTTATCTTGCATGGAATCGTCTGCAGTTATCGTCAGTTGAAATAAAGTTTTGCCATGCATCCCGGCCTTGAGTACAAGGAAGGCCCAGTGCGTTTTGGTTGTGTGTTCAGCTGTCCGTGCTGCCATATCCAGCAACGAACACAAAACTCGACGTCTCCCAAGGGCATACATACAGGCGGTCCTCGCTGTTGCCGTTGATTGGTGCACAGTTAATCTCTTGCATTTTCAATGCAACCCGTGTAGCTTCTGTGTGGCCTCATAGCGTGACCACAGCACGGAAACAATGTACCCACACAGCGTAACAATCGCTAACCACTTTGCCTTGATGTGTATTGGGACTCCGTGCGTTGAATGTATTGTGCGACGTTTTCCGCGTTTCACGCGGGGATGACCACGGGGACTTATCGCTTCTCGACGCGATGCCCTACTTGAGCACTTGGGACAGTGTGACGAGTTAAAAGGCTAGCACCCGTTTCTGAGAGTACGTTCCTTAGTGGCAGCTTGCATAGGAGGATACAGAAAGAAGCGAAGGCGACCCTGAGGCGTGTGTGTTTGAAATTGACGACTGGCGCCGATGCGCCTAATGTCGAGTTAGTCTCGATAGATGACAACGTTCCGTTTTGCAAGCCGCAAAGTGTCGCCCAGATTGTCACAGAGGTGGTGTGGAGCGACGCAGTGAAGAAGGAGGGGGGGGGGACCAGACACCGCAAGACAGCGTCGAGAACGAAAGTGTGGACCGAACGACTACCTTCGCCGAAACTCTTGCTGGAATGGAAGCTTTACAAAGCTTGTTGTTCATGAAAATCAATGAAAAAGTGGAGAAGGATCTACAATGAGTGCAGAAGAAACTTTTCTTGTTCGGCAGTGAGAGGCAGCAGCATAGAATTACTAAACTTTTTAAAAAAATTCTTTTTTGCCCTGCAGCCAACGTGAGTATTTGTACCGGCGTGTGTGCCCTGGAGCGTCCACCTTGAGGCGAAACTTGTCCTCCTCGATTCACGCTAGATTGGGTTCGCACATTTTCCCGAACGTTACTTTTATCCTTCGTGTTTTCCTCCGTGGTTTTTTTTTCCCAAGACGTGTAAGCGAGGTTCTACTGTATACTGTAGTTACTTATCGTATTATTTGTTTGCTACAACCCTTTTTTGTTTTCGATTTTGCTTTGTGTACTGTTTCTTTTCTTGTTTTACGCTTCGTACAAAGACTAATAATTCTTTATACTACTAGATGCGAAACAACGTATGACAGAGTCCGATCCGGTCCACTTGACCACCTGTAATAGCGCGCCTTGGCAACAGCTAGCCCAAGCTCTGTCAGAATGCGTTCACGCGCTACCGTGTTCGAACCTGTGTAAAGAGCTTGGTAAGATGCCGTCGCCTCTCCTGTTGCACTGTCTCAGCAATGGCGTGGTGGCGTCGAGAAACGAGATTATTCACACTTTCCATGAATGGATGTGCTCCCGCGATGTGTGTACAAACGAGAGTTCGGGACGGGTGAGAGCAACAGAAACTGCAGAGAATTCATGGTGTGTTCCACTTCGGGGAAGGGGGGAAGGGCCCATGATGAACAGAACATTAAGTCGACCCGTGTGCTACTTTGGATGCTACTTGCCCTTTAGAGGGAGATGGCGTAATTTTTGTAATGTCCACCACGGTGGAACTGTAGTTGCGATGCTCGCCAGCTGAATCGAAGATTGCGGATTCGATCCCGGTGGCGGTGGTCACATTTCGATGGAAGCGAAAATTTTCTTTATTGCCTTCATGACTACAGGTCAAGATAGTCTTACAATCACGCATCATACGCAGTTCATATGCATTATACATCAAATAAAGTTGTCACATCTTCATTGCAGTATGTCTTATTATACACATCTCGTACTTTAAGAGCAATTCCTATGAAACACTTAGTAAGACATTTTAATATATCAACACAGTGTCTATAAACTAGCAAGCTGCGCCATACCAATTGTAGACTAAGCAAAAACATAATGTCTAAATGCTGAGAAGAATTTTACAAGGGCAAAAAGCGTATTCCTTGCGGATTAAGACGTTAGTCTATTAGTAAGGTCATCCGCAGTTTGTCCTAGAAGAATATGACATTCTTAAAGTCAATAAATACACATTCAGTAGTGTCTGGCTTTTCACAACGAAAGCACGAATTTTTTCTTGGTACATAAACCCCTCCGTCTTCCAGCCACGTTTTCACAGCCAAGGTTTCCAAATGTAGTTTGAAAAAGATCTTTATGTTAGGTGGTTTGCTCTTGTTTTGAACTCGTTTTAAAAACGTTTCTGCCTGGTGCTTGTTTTCAAAACTAACCTAGGAAATGCTACAAAGAATAGTACGCCGTAAATAAGGCTCTGGCTAAATTAGTTTCTTTTCACGTTACATAAATGGTACATAGATAGCCTGGCCCTGAAGAATCAATGTGACAACACAACTTCGCGGAAAAACGGCGACAATGATTATCGCTCTCCTCTCTCTGACCATACGAATAAGTCAGGCATGTGATAAAATATTATTGTTTGAAACACACAACGTAAAAACGGATCTCTCTGGTCTATTAACAGCATAAAATGAGATACTACCTCGTTCAGAAACAAGTGACACAAAGAAAGTTCTCCTTTTATTTAACTCGACGAAACAAATTTGTGCTTGGAGTGCACTCCCACGTAGAGCTTCCCATGAATATAGCAAACGCCATGCTACTTTTCTGAATGCTTCTACGCGCGAAAGTAAGTGCTAGAAAAGGTATACATACTATTAGAAGCAAAAAAAAACGTTACAGATTGTGGTACGAGAGAATATTGATAAATCTTGCCCGCCCTTTCTTTCAGCTGTCGCACGCAGTTTTTTTGTTTTCTCAAACTAAACCCATTCGCGGCCTTTATATTTGCCCAGTGGCACCCCGAGATAACAGTTAGGTGTAGTGAGCTACTGATTATTTCCAAAATACTAGGCGTAAGATTCTTATTGCTGTGCTACAAGATTACGCTGTTATCCTTATTCATCACACGGCGGCTTGTTTCGCAAAACTCGTCATCCTGAATAACTAACTGACACTCTCTGTATCAACAGCAAGAAAGGCAAAATCATCAGCGTACGCCAAATCACGCACTTCAAATGCCTGTGATCCAGACCTTTCCATTTCATTGCTAATACCAAGTGTCCTGCAAAGTGGTTCTACAAATAAATCACAGCATACCTACGGAATGAATGATGAAGCTTGGTCCAAGCGTCCACCAATTCGTCGGTGCTTCTGTTCATGCGTCCATCCGTCCGGGCGCCCATCCGTGCGTCTGTCTGTGCATGCGTCCATTCGTTCGACGATGTGCCTCTGTCCGTCTGCTTGCCTGGCTGTCCGTCCATGCGTCCATCCTTGCGTCCATCTACTGAAGAATTCAAGTACTGCCGTCTCGCATCTTTTTATTATATATTATTCATATACAAGTACCGTGATCCAGCGGACAATCCAAAGACTAAACAAGAGTACGTTCTACATTTCTGCTGACAGCGCTTTGTTATCACTGAGAGCGTGACAATTACACCGTGCTATGTCTTTTTGTAACATGTTGACATGCACATATGCTCCCGAAGGGGGTATTTGCCACTGGTATGCGGGCATGTGCCACAGGTTACGCACTACGACAACGGGGGACGCACAAGCCATGCCATAAGGAGCTTCGCCCCTAAAAATCAAAAATGGCCACCCCCACACTCATAAAAAAGGTTGTAATACTTACTAACTTCGGTTTACTAACTGCTTGTCACCTATGTTACTAACCGATTTGTAATTGAGCTTAGTAACCGGGGAGTTTAGTAACCGTTACTACCTCCACTGTTACTAACGCAGTTAGTAATGGTTACTAACATAGGTAGTAACGATTGCTAACAATAAATGTACTATACACAATCAATTTTCCTCACAAATCACCTGTTTCGTAACTGTCCTATTCGCGAGCATCAACACTCAGATATCATCATCATCATCATCATTATCAGTCTGACTACGTCCACTGCAGTACAAATGCCTCTCCCATGTTCCACCAGTTAACCCGGTCCTGTGCTTGCTGCTGCCAATTTATACCCGCAAACTTCTTAATCTGATCTGCCCACCTAATTTTCTGTCTCCCACTAACTCGCTTGCTTCTCTGGAAATCCAGGTAGTTACCCTTAATGACTAGCGGTTAATCTGTCTACGCTCTACATGCCCGGCCCATGTCCATTTTCTTTTCTTGATTTCAACTATGATATCCTCAACCCCCGCTCGTTAAGGAATGCAATGTCATGGGCGAAGCGCAGGTTGCTAAGGTACTCTCCATTAACTCTTATCCCTAACTGTTCCCATTCTAGGCTTCTGAAAACCTCCTGTAAGCACGCAGTAAATAGCATTGGGGAAATTGTGTCCCCCTGCCTTACAACCTTCTTGATTGGTATTCTGTTACTTTCTTTATGAGGCACTATGGTAGCAGTTTATCCCCTGTAGATTTCTTCCAGGATGTTTATATATACTTCATCGACGCCCTGATTCGCAGTGTCTGCATGACGGCTAATATTTCTACTGAATCAAACGCTTTCTCGTAATCTATGAAGGCTATGTATAGTAGTTGGTTATATTCTGAGCATTTCTCTATTACCTGATTGATAGTGTGAATGTGGTCGATTGTGAGTAGCCTGTTCGAAATTGTGCTTGCTCCTTTGGTTGATTGAATTATAATGTTTTCTTTACTCTGTTAGATATTATCTTTGTAAATAGCTTTATACTATTGAGAGCAACCTGATCGGCCTGTAATTCTTCAAGTACTTGTCATCTCCTTTCTTATATATTAAGATGATGTTAGCATTTTTCCAAGACTCTGGTACTATTCCCGTCAGGAGACACCTCGTAAACACACCTCGAGAGGTGCACACAGCGGCAGGCCTAATGGCGTCCGCTTGAGCAGCGGGCAGTGTAGGTCCATCATAAGAGGTGGTGACTTTTTACAGACGTGAGCACAAGGAACGATCAATCACAGACAAACAAGCACCAGTGTCAATTAAAGTGTCCATGTACACACCTTCCAATAAAACAGATATTGTATTATATGGACGCACTGGACGAATTTATGTCTCTTCTTTCGATGCAGCTTTTCCTCCAAAAGCTGCAAAGGTTAATTTTCCGGGCGTTTGTTGGTGAATTGCGAGACAGGTCGCAATGAAGACGTGGAGTAGCGGAGGGGTGATGGCTAGTGGCGTCTTGTAGAGCGGTAAGGAGGGGTCGGCTCAGGTGTAGCAATTGGCGACGGTGAGTGACGTAGCGGCGGATCATAAGGACGACGTTAAAAAGCGGACCAACTTGTCCCATCATACCGTTCGTAGTGGTCGAATCCATGACGCCCGTCCTGCTGACGCTTCCGACAGAAACGTGCAATGTGGCCCCGATAGCCACAGTAATTGTCACGTATTCAAGACCCGAGCCCTATACAAGAACGTTCATGTTTATTTTCTACCGCTCGTGCCCTCCCATTCTTCTTTCTCCTCGGTTCTCCTGCTTGTGGTCGCGCGGCCGCAATCATCCGTAACATACTCCTAAGGGGCCAAGATGATCACGAGGCAGTCTCGCTAGCCCAGATTAATTTTCTCGCTGATTTGCCTTCAGAATAAATGCTAACTGAACCAGTCGCTTTCCTTGCCCTTCCAGAAGCGAGTCACCATACAACATGCGCGCAATATTATTCTTTTCTGGGTCACTGACCACACCATTTAGCTATCATAGCATTGAACGTGCGCTACCATCAACACAGGAACACACTTCGCATCTCTCAACAGTGAGGCCTTCGGCGTTCAACCTGTAGCACTAATGGCCATCTCAATGTGTTTCCTGTCAAGGTGGTGATCCAGTATGACCAGTCTTCCCACCAAAGATGTCTCCCGAACTTCCATTGGACGACTGGTTGGCTCTGGAAGACGAGCAGCAACTGCATAACATCCACGTTGAGCTTTGAACCCTTCAGCAGGGCATCGTTGTGGCAGGCATGACCTAGCGCGTGCGTTGGGGCGTCAGACACAGCAGGAAGCCTTGGTGTGACAGCATTTTCATGAATGACTGCGTGACGAGGCGCATGATAGCCATCGCCTTGTGGCGGTGGTATTTCAAATCGCCTTGTCTCTGTTTTGCTAAACTCCGCTGTGATTGCCTTGCCATGGTGTCTATACAATTCAGAACGTTTCTTGAACCAGTTCAATTGCACTTGTGGATAGCCTTCTCCCAATCTTCGATGATCGCTGCCTGAATGTCTACCCAAAACTTGTGGTTTTAGCGGAACCTTGTAGCAGCCGTCAAACTTTATGATGCCTTGTTGAAATGCCTCAAGTTCTGGTGGAGCCTTGCTTCATTTTTCAGCAGGTACCTTGATCCCCATTACGCCGAGACGCCACATTGCTGAAAAATCACCGTTAGGAAAAAACTTTGTGCTACAGTACAGGAATAGAGCACTTGTGTATGTTGAACGTCTCTCGCGTTCCATGGTGCCCTGAACGGTCCAGCCGAACTTGGTTTGCATGGCCGTAAGATCACTAGACAAGCGACGTATCCTTCCAGTTGCTACCTTCCAGTAGACGTCAAAATCAAGTAAAATGCTCACTTCCTGTGGGCACCAGGTGTCGGGATGAAAGATGTCTGCAGCATCATAGATCTTGTCGCACAAAAGCTGTGAAACATTAGTACTGAGTGGTGGACTTGTAACTGCACACACTTCGGGTACTTCCAAGGCCTCCACAGTTATCGCCATGTCCCTACATTGGCCTCGTAGAGTCAAAGCTACCCGCCGACAGCGTGTTACTTCACGGGACTTCGAGCAGCCGAACGTAACCAAAGAAAGTTCTTCGGTTCAGATAACCGGTAATCTGCGGTCCTTTGAAACATGCGCTCGGATGAATGTGCGCTGGCTGCCGCTATCAAAAAGAATGCGCACGAAACACTTTCGGGACCCGCCCTCGATCCAGACTCGTCCTGTTTGAAGAAGAACTGTGTTGATTCTGCTCAGGGTGCTTGGGGCCGATTTCCCTGAAGGCGTGTTAGTGCCTCGCCAGGTGATGCGCGGGTCGTCCTGGTTCACTGTCGTCACTGTCGTCACGTTTGGGGCTGCCGGTGTGAACAATTCACAGAAGATAGCGAGGTGTCGTTGGTTGCACTTACTACAGGTGATGCTGCGTGCGCGTCGGCAAAAACGGGCCATGTGGTTTTGCAAGCCGCAACGGTTGCAGCAGCAACCAGTGTACAACCGAGCCCGTTTTTCCTCGGCTGAGAGTTGAACGTTGCAGTTCGCGATGGTAGGCTGACAACTGCTGCATAAAGGGCACAGCTCTTTCGTAACTGTAACAGATTCGGCAACAAGTTCGGACGCCGTAGGCAAATGTCCCATCAGTGCTGGCGGAGGTTCCACCTCTTCAGGCCACGACCGTGACAAACCAGACGCCGTTTGTTGTGGCCTGCTTTCCTCCCGAACCTCAACTTGATGCGCAGAAAATTGAGCAATTCAGCAGCCTGGCGAGCTCTCTGTTCAGGTGTTGCGATGCCGGACGTTTCCTGCGGCGCTTCCTGCACTTTCTGGTGGTAAAAAATTGCGAGGTCAATCGGCAGACGCGGTTGAGGACGTGCTTGAGGACCACGTTGTACTGGTCCGGAGAGAGGCCCAAACCACTCAACGTGGAGACTCGAAAGTTGACCTCGTTGTAGAGCAGCCGAAGTTTCTTTAGGTCTGCTGACGTCTTCACTGGCGCTAAGGCGAGCGGGTGGTCAACATGCTCGTTGACAAGGAAACCACGTCGACCAAATCACTCCATCAAGGTCTTGATCGCGATGTTGTAATTGCCCTCAGTTAGTCGGATGCCTTCAATTGCTCTCTTTGCTGCACTGCTCAAATACGACTGATGGTAATTGAACTTCTCGGTCTGTAAAAAGGTCTTCATTTGGGTGAATCGTGGCACTGAAATGGTCCCAGAAGTACTGCCATTCGCAAAGTGCGCCGGAAAACGTCGGGATCTGTAGTTTCGGGAGGACCACCGTGCGATGACGCGGCATCGTTTCTTGACTGGGAATCGCATCGGCTACTCGAGAAGAGTCACTGACCTGACTCTGGGCTGCGGTGCTGGCACCACCGGCGTTGGCGTTAGGTGATGTATCCACCGATCTCGCTTCACCCGTTACTGTCGCTTTGTTTGCGGCCTCTCGGAGGAAGAGGCCGCAAAGTTGTAAGAGGCCCTTCGGTCGTACTCCTCCGCAACCTCGAGCTCTTCCTCGTAGTCATCGTCATCAGTCGCGTCGAATATTTCTTTGTTTAAGGTGACGAGTTCGGCGTTCTTATGAGTGAGGTAGGCAACCTGGGAGTCGACCTGACTGGCATCGGCAACGGAGGCTTGCAGCTCGTTGGTCAGGAGCGTGATAGTTCGTGTGACGCTGGCCCTGACGACGCCACGGTTCTTGCGCAGCTGCTTCGATGACACCATCAGAAGTAGCAGTCTTGGAAGGGCGTCACCGAGGAGTTTCGGCACCAGAATGTTGAGAAAAAGACGAGCAGCTGCCCATGACGAAGCCCACCCGTTGACCTCTTCTCTCTTTTCTAACAGTAATTTAATTGCCCGATGATGTTCATGTCACTCCTCATCCTCTACACAATTTGCAACAGTAATACCAGACCGGATGAGGTGGCCGTCATGGTGGGTGAAAGGGCTGGCTAGGCGCACTCGGAGTCATCAAAGCCAGGGAAACAGGCGTCGAGTGTGCAGCCACGGTTGTACGACGGTAGTGAACCAGGGAGGACTTGTGCATACGTCGGCTTGAGTCGAGGCATCGGAGAGTCTACATACGCTTGCCTGGTCATGGACGCCAATTCCTTTTTGATAAAGTCGCGCAAAAGAGTGTTATAGGAAGGGGGGAGGTGAACTCGGTGTCACTGATAGGCCGAAATATTGCAGCTATTCCCGTATAATCGCCCGGATCATAGCACGCAATGAGGAATCAGTCGTGGGGGTGTTTTCAGGGCTGGCCGGTGGTGACCGTTGGTGCTCAAGTTCATCTAGGCGTTGGCAAGTGGCAACAACGTCAGCAAACGTGGTCGAGTTTTTTATGCCCAAGGCATTGAACGCGACCATGCCGATCACTTTAAATAGATGGCGAACCCTTTCTGATTCGGACATGGAGGTGCTGAAACGGTGACAGAGAGCAAGCACATCCTCCATGTACGAGGTGTAAGACTCACCGCATTGTTTCTTGCGAGCGTCCAGGGTCTTCTTCGCGAGGGCTGAACGAACCACCTGGGTGCCGAAGATTTGGCGAAGCTGTTGCTTAAAACGTGTCCAGTCAATGACGTACGTTTCATGATTGAAAAACCACGTTTTCGCTACGCTTGTCAGATAGAAAGAAACACGGCGAAGCATGGCAGAATCATCCCAGTTATTAGTGGAACTCGCTCGATTGAACTGGTCTAACCAATCCTCCACATATTCACCTCGAAGTCCGGTGAACGTGGGCCTATCACGCTGGTGCGCCGTGATAATCCATAATGCCGCGGTAGCCGGGGCCGTAGAGGTAGATGAAGGAGCGCTGGATGGCTCGTCTGGAGGCATGTTACCGGACACTTGGCACAGACGACCAGAGTGGAGCACCAGGAGATAGAGCGGGCTGGGAGAGGATGGAAGATTGCAGAGCACACTCTACCACTTGTGATGCAACAGTGAAGGCAACATTTATTAGGCCCAGAAGACACGATGAAGTGACCACACCTGAAGCACGAAAGCAAGGCAAGCCAAGTTCCCCCAGCAGATGAAGATGACGACCACTCTAGATGATGAACATGTGTGAAGAAACTACATTTGCCTAATGAATGCCCACAGTATTTATTCACTCAGATCTAACCTACATTCCACAGTTCGTGCAGCCCTACAACGGAAATCAGTTCGAGTGCCTTCGTGTTACAAAACAGAAGGTAGCCTTCATGCTTATTGGAGCTTACATCTCTCCATCTGTTAATTTCTGCGGTGAAAGACTGCATGACACTTTGATGGCTACACCTGGTCCCTGGATTATCACTGGGGATTTTAATGCTCAACACTTCCTTTGAGGTAACACCAAAATGGATTCCAGGGGCCGCAAACTTGCTCATTTCACCTCACTTCTCGAACTTCACATTCTGAATGATGGCAGTTCAATGTATATACGTGGTTTTAGTAACAGCAGTTGCTTGGATTTGTGATTGGTGTCACGGCAATTCACTCAAGAAGTGCGATGGCTCAACAATATTGAGGCTCACGGCAGTGACCATATTCAAACGTATTTGAAGGTCACAGGTTTCGAAAATCCCTATTCAGTTTACAGAAAACTTAATTTGTCAATGTATAAGATAGAGGTGGATGAGGCGTGCGATGATGTCACCTGCGGCCTAGAGGAGGTAATCGGAAATGTAATGGAAGCGGTTAGGAGCACCATTACGCACACATCAAAACGCACAGAGTTTGATGTGCAACTTGAGCAATTGCGTGCGATTCGGAGGCGCGCTTAGAGGAGGTACCGGCGAACTAATTTAATTCATGACCACAGAGATGCTCGACGTTTACAAAAGAAAATCTAACGTTGAATGGACAAGCTAGAGGGCCAATGGTGGATGAAATTTCGCGAATCACTGGATCCTCGCAAACCGATGCCCCTTATATGGCGAATGATACGTGGCTTTGGGTCGAATCCACAACGACGACATCCATTCAATATACTGGCTCGCCGACAAGGCCGCCTGTAAGCTGACATTACCGAAGATTCCTGCGTGAGGATTGCGGGTGATGAGGTCACCATGAGTGCTGAGGTTCTCGTCAATGCTTCTGTAGCGCGTGTTTCTGAACTATATGTGCTTTTCTCACTCGAGGAACTGGACACGGCCCAAGCTACCTGCAGGCGTTCATCGTCACCTGGGCCTGATGGAATCACATATGTTGCGTTATGCAATCTTGGTGGATGAGGCTGGGATCTGCTACCGGAATTGAATTGAATTGACTTTATTTCTTCTGTTTATAACAGAATGGAAGCAGAAGCTAAAGGCCATGTGGCCTGACAAAGGCTTCTTCTCTTACGACAGCTCGGCACGCAGGCCGTACATAGCGCAAGTCAATACAAATTATAGTGTACAGACAAATTCCACTGAATAGTCATGAAATTAAAAGACCATGTGTACAAAAAAGTGGAAAAGTGAGAATAAACACAATATGTTGCCAAAACAACAACAAAAATGTTGATTAATACATTGATAGGTCATTTCGGCCAAGTCGAAAAGTAAAATTTGCAATTAAGACGCGAAAATTGAAAATACATGCTGAAGCTTTGTCAGACAAACTCAAGATTTTGTGAAATGAGCAATGTTTTAAATGATTCACTTGACGCTTCCATAACTTCGTCGTGAAATTCATGTATTCTATTGAGTAGTGAAGGTGCTTGGTAACTTTCTGACTGTTTGTCATAGTTCGTTCTTATTCTTGCAATTTTCAGATAGTTTTGCCGAAAGCTGTAACACGGGTTGTTGGGTGCATCCGGTGTATAGTGTGTCCTGTTTTGTTTGATATGTTGCATTAAGTTGTAATAGTACAGCTGATTTGCCTTCAACATAGAGTACTTGATAAAAACAGGCTGTGTTCTAAAATTCTGTAAAGGTCCACGATAACCCTCACATTCCCATAGAACTCTTTTTTGCAGCGCAATCAGCTTCTTATAATTCTTTTGTGTGGTCGTGTCCGAGATTCTTATGCAGTAAGTTAGTCGGGAGTAAAATAGTGCGTAGTACAACAAAATTTTTAGTCAAGAAGGAACCAGAGTACTCAATCTGTATAAGCAGCCAACAGTTTTGCTTAATTCTGTTACAATTTTGTCTACATGTGTACTCCAGGCCAGATATTCCTAAAATCACACTCCTACAAATTTTTGACATTTAACCTTTTCAATTAATCTGTCCTTAAAAACAATAGTCATGTTGCAGTTTCGTGGTGGTTAGGTCGGGGCAAATATCATATATTATCTTTTAGAACTTTCATTTTAAATTTGTTCTGCCTAGGAATGATACAACCAGTCATGGACTGAGAACGTCGTTCCTGACAGGTGGAAACCGAGCCGCTTGGTACCAAGCCTCAAGCCTGGAAAATCGCCGCTTGACTTCGCATCATACCGGCCTATAGCGCTGTCTAGCTGCGAGGGAAAAGTAATGGAAAGAATGGTACTTAAACGCCTCGAATGGTACCTAGAGCACTACAATATGTATCCAGAAGCTATGGCTGCTTTTCAACGAGGCCGTTCTTTTATATACAATGTCGTCGACCTGCTGACCTCTGTGCAACAACAGACATCCCTCAAGCGCAAATCCGTTGCTATGTTCCTCGACGTGAACGGGGCCTACAACATCGTAATGGACGGCGCCGTTCTCGATGCCTTGAAAAATATTGGAATCGGTGGAGAAATGTTTAAAGATATTCGAAGCTGCTTATTGAAAATATCGTTTTTTATGAACACTGCAGAAGGCCGCACCGTAGACCATTACACCTATAGGGGTGTCTCACAGGGTGGGTTTCTATGTCCTACTTTGTTTAACCTACGGATTATTGGACTAGCCCAAGTACTGCCTCCATCAGCCAATCTTTCTGTGTATGCCGATGACATCTGCATCTAGGCTTCCGCAGTGACGCGACCCCAGGTACGGGCAAGGCTTCAAAAAGAGAGAAACAAAGTCGAAGTATCTCCGTGTTTGAGGACTAAGAATTTCTCCCCAGAAATGCGCCTCAGTGCCTTTTACGCTCAAGTCGATGTTCTGGTATCTCGTTTCCATCGAGAATATCAGGTTTTCCTATACGAGACGTCATAAATTCCTGGGCATCATTATTGACAGATATCTTTCGTGGAGTGCTCCCATGGCGCACTTGCAGAAGAGGCTCAGCTCTATCGCCAGTGTAATAAAATTTCTCGCCGGCAAAACTTGGGCAGCATCAGTGTCAGCCATGCCTGAACTGTACAGAGCACTCTTCTTGGACTATTTTCGGTATAGCACACCCGTGCTTTCAAATGCCAGAAAAACCGACATCCGGGTCCTGCAATGCATTCAAGGCCAAGTTCTACGCACATGCTTGAGGTTGCCTAGCTTGTGCCAACATGGTCGCAACTATCGCCATTGCCAAAGACCGCCCGATTACGACCTATATAACTGTCAACACACTCCGGGTGCACATTCACCATATATCCAGACTGCCTAACCACCACCTTGCTGGCGTGCCAATGAAAAGACCGAAGGCAGAGTTCTCCAGAGTGGTGGCGGCTAACCATCATTCCATCTCCTGGAGACTCTCACCCGCAACCTTATCGCTTTGCGCGGAGTGGTGCCTGCAAAGACCACCTGTACACCTTGAAATCCAGAGGATAACAAAAAAGGCTAATTTGTCATCTGCAGCCCTCAGACAAATTTCATTGGACCTTTTGCTTATACTTAATGAAAAGCGAACTCATATCTATACGAACTGTTCAGTCTCGGGAGGTTTGACGGGTGATTTTGTGATTCCATCTCGGTCGATCACCGTGAAGTTTAAGACTTCACACGACACAACATTTACGGGCTCCGAGCTCACCTCCCTTCTAGCCGCAATTCCATTAGTTACACGAAAATCTCCTGCTAAGTGGGCTATATTCTGCGACTCCAAGGGGGCCCTTCAGTGTATGCGAAGT